>NC_083869.1:29887878-30190909 GCF_032452875.1 Bos javanicus
CCTATTATCTGCCTAGAATTTCATAAGTGGTTTTTTTCTGAAGCACATTAGTGCTATTATTTTTTACTCAATTGATTGTAAAATGTAATGATCTTCCTGCCAGCTTACTTGTTTCTCTCTCTTCTTTCCTCACATTTCTCTATGCCTGGGTTAGAGGATGCTCAGGTATTTAATCTGGAGCAGACTGAGTTCTGAGTTTGTTTTTGTTTTCTCTTTATAAATCAATCCCTATTACTAAACAAACTTGGCCCATAGAAAGATAAGTTGCTTCGCTTTTATACCACACGGACAAATTTCTTATCGCTACCACCAAATTGACTACTATGGGGTTATTGGAATTGCAACATTGGCCAAAACTTAGCCACTGCTTCTGATGAGAAATGCTTTTGTTTGATCCTTGGCATCCTGATTCAGAACAATTTTGTCTTGATTCTCCAGAGTAACTTCTATTTGTCCTTTTAATGCACTATGACATCGTACTGTAAATCCTGTTTATCTGTATCCTCTATTAGGCTATAATTTTCATAAGGGAAAAATTGTCTGCCTTGTATCTAACTATATGTGGCACAAAATGTAAGAATATTTGTGTATAAAATTAACAATGAAAAATCCCTGACTTTAAGGCAATTGAGCAGGAAATTAAGAAGGAAACTAAGAAGGAATACAGAAGGGAAAGGCCTGAGTGGTGGGCAGGATATCTAATATCTTATTATTAACACTGTTATCTTAAATGCCTCTTGTGAAATACATCTTAGCTTCTTCCATGAGAGATTTGAAATAGAGATCATTGTCAGCTTTGGCTGTCTAATAATTTCATTTTGCTATCCTTCCAAGTTAATTTGAACAGGAAGTGCAGAAGGGAAGCTAAATTTATGTGCATACTTGCAAATGTGGATGAATGTGTTGTCATGAGAGGAGGGAGGATAAAGGGAGCAAGGGAAGGAAAGAGAGGTAAAGGGAGAACAGATAGAGACTGAGAAATGTAGATTTGAGGCAGGCATGACGTTAGATACAGCGGTTGAATCAGCTCAGACATGTCAGGTATAGTTATTAATTATAAAAAGTCACAGCTGAAATGAAAATAACTATGCACCAAAACTCTGCCTTTGATAAGAAAAAGCTTGAATGAAACACTGGGAATGTAGGGCAGGGGGTAAACTGTGTAGAATATAAAACTTAATTTGACCACCAGGGGGCAATAGGGTATTTTCTTATTTAAAATGTGATGTGTTTAAAGAAAAAACTTAATTTAAAATTGTTCTTCAAAATGGAGACACAGATGCAGAAAATGAATGTATGGATACAAAGGAGGAAAGCAGATAGAATGAATTGGGAGATTGGGGTTGACATATACACACTACTATATATAAGATAGATAACTAATAAGAACCTATTGTATAGCGTAAGGAAATCTACTCAATCCTCTGTGATGACCTAAATGGGAAGGAAATACAAAAAGAGGGGATAAAAGTACACATATGGACTCCCCATGTCGCTCAGTGGTAAAGAATCTTCCTGCCAAGTAAGCAACCTGGGTTTCATCTCTGAATTGGGACGATTTACCCAAAGATGGAAATGGCAACCCATTCCAGTATTCTTGCCTGGGAAATCCCATGGACAGAGGAGCCTGGCAGGTTACAGTCTGCATGCTAAGTTGCTGTAGTCGTATCCGACTCTTAGTGACCCCGTGGACCATAGCTCCCCAGGCTCTTTTGTCCACGGGATTCTTCAGGCAAGAATACTGGATTCAGGCAAGAATACTGGAGTGGGTTGCTGTTGCAACAGTCTATGGGGTTGCAAAAGAGTCAGACACCACTTACAACAGCAGTGGTGTCAGACTAAACAACAGCAACAACATAAGTGTACGGCATTGGAAAGCAACTATACTCCAATAAAAATAAATTTAAAAAGTGCATGTATGCATGCTCAGTCCTTCATTCGTGTCCTCTTCTTTGTGACCTCATACACTGTAGCCCAGCAGGCTCTTTTGTCCATGGAATTATCCAGGCAAGAATACTGGAGTGGGTTGCAACTTCCTTTTCCAGGGATCTTCCCAACCCAGGGACTGAACCTGTGTCTCTTGACTTTCCTGCATTTACAAGTGGATTCTTTACCACTGACCACCTTGGAAGCCCCAAATAAAATAATGCATTTCTTCAATAAGTCACATTTACTCAACACCCACTATGTGCAAACACTTGAAAAAATATGTGAGGAAATTCCTTAAATAATGTACACAGTTCATAAACATTTAAAATGGAATAATTATTAAATCCAAAATCAGTTCACATAGAACTTAAGTTCACATATCTAACTTAAGCCAATGCTTTCTAATTCAATTAAGATATAAGTAGCCAATATATATGCTTCTTGTAATAGCAAGCTATAATTTTGTTTTTGTCACTGACATTTAGCATTATATTGATTTCAGTGTATAGCAATGATTCAATATATGTATATATCATGAAATAGTCACCACAAAAAACTAGTTAACATCCATCATCACACACAGTTACATTTTTTTTTCCTTTTTGAAAACCTTTAAGACCTACTCTCTTAGCACACTATGATTTCTTGAGTGGCATCCTACATCCTCTGTGCAAATGCTCTGAATAAATTCCAATAACTAACTGAGTAGTAATTGTCTTCTCTAGTATTTGAACTGCTTCATATCACAGAAGGGAAAAAATCTTTGGGGTTTATGTTTTCAGGAAATCATGAAATTTTTATGTGAAAATGACATATTTTTATGTCATTCTTCATGACATGTTATTTTATTTTCAGAATGTAAACCTGGACGCAGAAAAAATCTTTGCAGCCAGCTGTTCTGATGCCCCTCCCCCTTTTTTGCAACTAAAGCAACTGAGAAAAAAAATATATCTTCTCCAAAATCACACTACTTCCTAGTGCTATACTGCCTAATGAGGTAGCAGCTGGCCACATGTCATTATTTGAATTTAAATCAGTTTCAAGAGAATAAAAATTTATAGTGCAGTTCCTCAATTTCACTAGCTATATTTCAAGTGCTCAATAGCTCCACAGGGTGAATGACTATTGTATTAGGCAGCTATGGAACATTTCCGTCATTGCAAAGAGAATTATTTTGGAAGGCCCTGGACTAGAGAAAGAACTGGAATAAAACCAGGTCTCTTGAGAAAATGGGCCAGAGAAATTGGATTAGAAAAGTGTAGGATCAGCAAACACAAAGAAAAATATAGCTTCAAGAAGGAAATAATGATGCAACAGAGGTGTTAGGCAGATGGAAACTGAAAAGTGTCTGTTGATTCTGACATATAGCAAATCATTTTTTACAGCTTTAATACAGTGCCTGCTCACTTCCCAGAATCCTAACATAATATGATTTCCCAGAGAGGGAAAACCATTGTAACAGAATGAGATTACTGAATTATAACGTATGGTACTATACAATTTCAGTTAATCAGCATTGAAACATGTACAATTGTAATTTTCGTAGTGTAAACTTTGCAAAAAGTTTGTGAAAATATAAACTGAAAGAAGAGTGAACACTATAGCTCTTATGGAGACACCATGTCCATTGCATGGGATTTTATTTATGTAAGATACGCTAGTGATTGGCAGGAGCATTTCAACAGGAAGAGCCTAAAGCCAAATTCCAGAACAGAATGAAGGAATGAATGGGGAGGAAGCAAAATATCAAGTACAAGCTGTTCCTTTACTATGATAGAGAAAGGAAAGAGAGCGGTGCTCTGCAGAAACGCTGTCTGCTTTAAGATTCATAAATGACTCTCTGGCTCATGAATCTTATGAAACTAAGTGCAAAACGTTCTAGGCTTGTGTCTATGTGCCTTTTTCTGTGGATGGAGTGTGTAGTGCATCTACAGTCTATAGCCTAATGGGAAAATTCAAAGATAAAGAAAAAGCAGAAAACTGAGCAAGGTCCCAAAGGAAGAAAGTTTTAAAAAAAAAGCTTTTTTTTTTTTTTTTAAAAAAAAAGGGGGGTGGGGGAGGGGGGAAGATCAGGAAGAGAGGGGATATGTAAATCTTAGGGAAAAGTAAAAAAGCCTCAGTTTTGGTCATCTTAGGGAAGAAAGGCTGTATATGTGGAGACAGACTTGAATAATCACATTGAGAAGTCCTGCAAAACTATTTCAGTTCAGTTCAGTTCAGTTCAGTCGCTCAGTCGTGTCCGACTCTTTGTGACCCCATGAATCGCAGCATGCCAGGCCTCCCTGTCTATCACCAACTCCCGGAGTTCACTCAGACTCACGTCCATCGAGTCAGTGATGCCATCCAGCCATCTCATCCTCTGTCGTCCCCTTCTTCTCCTGCCCCCAATCCCTCCCAGCATCAGAGTCTTTTCCAATGAGTCAACTCTTCGCATGAGGTGGCCAAAGTACTGGAGTTTCAGCTTTAGCATCATTCCTTCCAAAGAAATCCCAGGGCTGATCTCCTTCAGAATGGACTGGTTGGATCTCCTTGCAGTCCAAGGGACTCTCAAGAGTCTTCTCCAACACCACAGTTCAAAAGCGTCAGTTCTTCGGCGCTCAGCCTTCTTCACAGTCCAACTCTCACATCCATACATGACCACAGGAAAAACCATAGCTCTGACTAGATGGACCTTCAATGGCAAGGTAATATCTCTGCTTTTGAATATGCTGTCTAGGTTGATCATAACTTTCCTTCCAAGGAGTAAGCGTCTTTTAATTTCATGGCTGCAGTCACCATCTGGAGTGATTTTGGAGCCCCCAAAAATAAAGTCTGACACTGTTTCCACTGTTTCCCCATCTATTTCCCATGAAGTGATGGGACCGGGTGCCATGATCTTCGTTTTCTGAATGTTGAGCTTTAAGCCAACTTTCTCACTCTCCACTTTCACTTTATCAAGAGGCTTTTTAGTTCCTATTCACTTTCTGCCATAAGAGTGCAAAACTATTTACAGAGCTTTAAATCTCTTATTTCACTAGACCTCCTCTAAGAAGAGAAATGTTTCTGTTAAACGATATGTTACATTTTGTGGGAAATATGTAAAACCACTAGTTATAAACTATTTTATCAATAAATATTAATTAAGCACTTAATATAAGCTGATTACACTTGGTACTATGTTTTAATATTCTTACATATGTTTCCTAGTACCAAGGCCAGAACTGTGCAAAGAAAAGCCTTGTTCAATATGACTTTAATAATTTTATGTTTAGTACACTTGGGAATCTTACTTTTCTTTCCTATTCATCATGCATAATTTATTTTCTGCCTTCTCTAGTGTGGCCAAAATCCTCATTATACTTTACATTATGTAGCCACAGTTCTTAGGAAGCTTGTCTAATTACAATGTGATACTATTTTTTTTGACCCTTCTAGTTTATTCTAAAGTAGGTGTTTGGAAATTGCATTGTTGTTCTGTTGTTGTTGTGATTGTTCCTTAATAATCTATAATAAAAAATTTAATTGCAATAAAATATAACATTTATTAAGTAATTACTGTAAATTAATGAGCCTTATATAGATTGCATTATTTAACCATCCCAATGACTTTAGACTCTGGTACATTATTATTTTGTTTTATAGATAAACTATACAAAAATTCTTGAATCTGCAGAGCTCATACTGAGACACAATGGTAAGGACGACACAGTCACTGACCCCTTGGATGTTACATTCTGAGAAGAAGATAAAAATCAAAAAGAGAGTGGCACAATGAATAACTAAATTACAATAAGTAATGTGAAAGCCCATAGCTGGGATAATTAATTTGATCTGGTAGGAGACAGCAAAGGGTTTCCTAAGGATTTTTAAAATGAAGGATAAACTATTGAAGGGAAGATAAAACAAGAGGCAAAATGGCTTGACCAATGTAGAAGAAGCAGATCCAGAAAGAAGAATGAAATAATAATTCTTTTTGTTTTTTATAACATGGTGAAGGGAAAATACCTGACTTATTTCCCTTCATAAAACTTCAGAATTCTGGATTTAGATGATTATCTATTCACATTAGCTGATGTCTGTTGTGCATCAGAAAAGATGGTGTTGGCAAGATATGAACCCTGCTGGACTACTGTTTCATTCAAGATTTGCTCCCTCCAAGGAAATCAGAATTGCAAGACACACGTGTACCCCAATGTTCATTGCAGCACTGTTTATAATAGCCAGGACATGGAAGCAACCTAGATGTCCATCGGCAGACGAATGGATAAGAAAACTGTGGTACATATACACAATGGAGTATTACTCAGC
This sequence comes from Bos javanicus, assembly GCF_032452875.1. Lineage (NCBI taxonomy): Eukaryota > Metazoa > Chordata > Mammalia > Artiodactyla > Bovidae > Bos > Bos javanicus. The sequence continues at coordinate 29,894,095 of NC_083869.1, forward strand.
CATTAAAAAGAATACATTTGAATCAGTTCTAATGAGGTGGATGAAACTGGAGCCTATTATACAGAGTGAAGTAAGCCAGAAGGAAAAACACCAATACAGTATACTAACGCATATATATGGAGTTTAGAAAGATGGTTAACGATAACCCTATATGCAAGAGAGCAAAAGAGACACAGATGAATAGAACAGACTGTTGGACTCCGTGGGGGAAGGCGAGGGTGAGATGATCTGAGAAAATAACATTGAAACATGCATATTATCATATGTGAAACAGATCGCCAGTCCAGGTTCAATGCATCAGACAGGGTGCTCAGGACTTGTGCACTGGGATGACCCTGAGGGATGGGATGGGGAGGGAGGTGGGAAAGGGGTTCAGGATGGGAACACACGTACACCCATGGCTGATTCATGTCAATGTATGGCACAAACCACTACAATGTTGTAATTAGCCTCCAATTAGAAAAAAAAAAAAAGATTTGCTCCCTCCATCAGCTGGAATATTGGGGCATGGGGAGGTGGGGGTCCTAAAAGGCAGTTGCTTTTTGTTTCCAAAGAGATGTAGTTGCTTCTGGAACAGTTTCCAGTGGGAATGTTGACTTAAAGAAAAACACACAACTTAAGAGCTGTGAGTTTAAGTTTTATTCAGGGACCTTAGAGAAGACGATAGCCGAAAGACAATTGCTCAGTAGCTCTGAGGAAATTGCTCCCAAGAAGTAGAGGAGAAGCCAGTTTATATATGATTTTTGGCTATGTATGCAGTCAAGCATACATCTTGGTAAAAGGCTACTTCTAGTTACAAATAACAGATATCTCAGGTTAATGATTTTACTGCTTTTTTGATTATTTAGAAAGATGTGAGAATCTGGGTCCACTAAAATAAATTCTTCCTGAGATATACACATCTATCTATGGGACCTGTTTACCCAGAGCACAGGGTGTCCCATGCTATTTTTCATCCTGAATTCCTCTCATGGTTGTTGGTCAGAGACTTGCTGTGTCTAACAACGTATCCTTGTAGAACCTGATTGTGAACAACACACCTTGTTTTTCTTTGTTTGCAGGGAGTTACAAGATGGCACTTACAAGTAGACTTTCTTGAATGTGAGAGTGGAGTCTGGAAGAATGTGTAGGTGAATTTCTCAGGCTATGGCTATCAATGCAATATTCACTTAACAAGAGAAGAGCCAATTGAATATGGGGTGACTCTGGAAATTTCTTTCATTTCTGATGATGTGACAAATTGGGGATGCCAGCATCTCTTCAGAGAATCATCTCTTGAATACTTCTTTTGTGAAATCTCTCACTCAAGTTTGTCTTTTCTTCAGATGGGATAAAGAGTTAAAGCATCAGTCAAGAGGAGAGGTGGGACAATATTTATATCCTGATGTTGATATTGTAACTTGATGGGAAATTATATATCAACATTATTTTCAATTAATTTTGTGTTTTACTAAAGTAAAACATAAACATTGATTAAAATGTTAAATAGTCCTCAAAGACATGTATAAAAATTCATTTTCTTGACTTTAGGCAGGCAACCCTTTAAATTATTTTAGCTTTCATCTATAATCTTCTTCCAAATTTACAAATAATATGTGGACAATGTTGTTTTTTGACTCATCAATTTAAAATATTATTTATCAGATTTCTACTATGGAAAATTAGTGTTTCCCCCCTCTTTCACCCCTTGCCCATGCAAACATCCTAATCACATTGCCATATGACACAGATTAAATCCACATTGGTTGCTTTGATAATAACATTCTGCTAAGTCAAGGAGAGTACCATAAACATATTTCCTTGTGTGTGTGTGTGTGTGTGTGTGTGTGTGTGTGAGAGAGAGATTTTGTTTTGCTAGGGTTAATACTCAAATCACTTTTAAATTTCCTGATTTTTTTAAATTGTTGGGTTTTTTTTCAGGTTTTACCTCTTTTATTTTTATATTTTTTCTTTTTTTTTTAACTTTACAATATTGTGTTGGTTTTGCCATATATCAACATGAATCCACCAAATATTCTCACACTCTTCAAAATTTCTGTAAAATACCTCATTTACTTCTACATCCAGTCTGAACTGGATCTCTTGTAGTCTGCAGTGTATCTCTCATTCTGGCACATTTGTTCTGTTTTGAAACCCTATTTATCAGATCCCAGGAATATTTTTGTATTATTCTTTCTGGATAAATCACATTTTTTAATAATTTCATAAAAACATGGAAAATAAAGTTTTGAGAATTCCCATGTCTGAAAATTACTTATATCATTCTCTTATGTTAATGATGGTTTCAGCTCACTTCAGTTCAGTCACTCAGTCATGTCCGACTCTTTGTGACACCATGGACTGCTGTATGCCAGGCCTCCCTGTCCATCACCAACTCTCGGAGTTTACTCAAACTCATGTCCATTGACTCGGTAATGTCATCCAGCCATCTCATCCTCTGTTGTCCCTTCTCCTCCCACCTTCAATATTTCTGAGCATCAGGGTCTTTTCAAATAAGTCAGGTCCTCGTGTCAGGTGGCCAAAGTATTGGAGATTCAGCTTCAGCATCAATCCTTCCAATGAATATTCAGGACTGATCTCCTTTAGAATGGACTGGTTGGATCTCCTTGCAGTCCAAGGGACTCTCAAGAGTCTTCTCCAACACCACAGTTCAAAAGCATCAATTCTTCAGCGCTCAGCTTTCTTCACAGTCCAACTCTCACATCCATACATGACTACTAGAAAAACCATAGCTTTGACTAGATAGGCCTTTGTTGGCAAAGTAATGTCTCTGCTTTTAATAAGCTGTCTAGGTTGGTCATAGCTTTTCTTCCAAGGAGCAAGCATCTTTTAATTTCATGGCTGCAGTCACCATCTGCTGTGATTTTGGAGCCCAAAAAAATAAAGTCAGCCACGGTTTCCACTGTTTCTCCATCTATTTGCCATGAAGTGATGGGACCAGATGCCATGATCTTATTTTTCTGAATGTTGAGTTTCAAGCCAACTTTTTCGCTCTCCTCTTTCACTTTCATCAAGAGTTTCTTTAGTTGTTCTTCACTTTCTGCCATAAGGGTGGTGTTAGCTGCATATCTGAGGTTATTGTTATTTCTCCCGGCAATCTTGATTCCAGCTTGCGCTTCTTCTAGCCCAGCGTTTCTCATGATGTACTCTGCATTGAAGTTAAATAAGCAGGAAGACAATATACAGTCTTGACATACTCCTTTTCCTATTTGGAACCAGTCTGTTGTTCCATGTCCAGTTCTAACTGTTGCTTCTTGACCTGCATACAGATTTCTCAGGAAGCAGGTAAGGTTGTCTGGAATTCCCATCTCTTGAAGAATTTTCCAGTTTGTTGTCATACACACAGTCAAAGGCTTTGGCATATTCAATAAAGAAGGATATGTTTTTCTGGAACTCTCTTGCTTTTTCGGCGATCCAAGGGATGTTGGCAATTTGACCTCTGTTTCCTCTGCCTTTTCTAAATCCAGCTTGAACATCTGGAAGTTCATGGTTCATGTACTATTGAAGCCTGGCTTGGAGAATTTTGAGCATTACTTTCCTAGCATGTGAGATGACTGGAATTGTGCTGTAGTTTGAACATTCTTTGGCATTGCCTCTCTTTGGGATTAAAATGAAAGCTGACTTTTTCCAGAAGTCCTATGGCCACTGCTGAGTTTTCCAAATTTTCTGGCATATTGAGTGCAGCATTTTCACAGCATCATCTTTCAGGATTTGAAATAGCTCAACTGGAATTCCATCACCTCCACTAGCTTTGTGCATAGTGAGGCTTCCTAAGGCCCACTTGATTTCGCCTTCCAGGATGTCTGGCTCTAGGTGAGTGATCACACCATTGTGATTATCTAGGTCATGAAGATCTTTTTTGTATAGTTTTGTGTATTCTTGCCAACTCTTCTTAATATCTTCTGCTTCTGTTAGGTCCATACCATTCCTGTCCTTTATCGAGCCCATCTTTGCATGAAATGTTCCCTTGGTATCTCTAATTTTCTTGAAGAGACCTCTAGTCTTTCCCATTCTATTATTTTCCTCTATTTCTTTGCGTTGATCAGTGAGGAAGGCTTTCTTATCTCTCCTTGCTATTCTTTGGAACTCTGCATTCAGATGGGTATATCTTTCCTTTTCTCCTTTGCCTTTCACATCTCTTCTTTTCATAGCTGTTTTTTCATAGGCCTCCTCAGACAGCCATTTTGCCTTTTTGCATTTCTTTTTCTTGGGGGTGGTTTTGATCACTGCTGCCTGTAAAATGTCAGGAACCTCCATCCATAGTTCATGAGGCACTCTGTCTATCAGATCCAATTCCTTGAATCTATTTGTCACTTCCACTGGATAGTCATAAGGGATTTGATTTAGGTCACACCTGAATAGTCTAGTGGTTTTCCCTACTTTCTTCAATTTAAGTCTGAATTTGGCAATAAGCTAAACTGATTGTTTAGCTGTGTCTAAAATACTAGATTGAATTCTTCTCTGGATATTTGAACTTGGCACCCCATTGCCTTCTGGATTCCTATAGCACAATTCTTTGTGTTGTGGTTTTAATCTACAGATTTTGCTAGAATTTCACTAGTTTTTCCACCAATGTTGTATTAATAACTCAGGATAAAGTCCAGAATTCCGCATTATCTGTACTTGTCGAGCCTCCTTGGTCTCTACAATCTCTCACGGCCTCTTGGTCTGTCTTTGCCTTGAGTGACTTGGACACCTTTGATGTACATGGACCAGTTATTTTTTAGTTTATCTCTCCATTTGAGTTTGCTTTGTGTGCTCTCCTGATTAAATTGAATTTGTGAATATTCTGACAAAATATTACATGTCTTATTACTGGTGACGTTAATTTTTTCAATGTTTTGTCTTGGGGTATAGCCAATTGTCAAATAATATTGTGGTAGTTTCAGGTGAATAGCACAGGGACTCAGCCATACATATACATTATCCATTTTCCCCCCAAACTCCCCTCCCATCCAGGCTGCCTCATTTTGATTATTTCTTTATGTTGGCCTGACAGAGGCCAACATAAAGAAACTCCACTGTGAAGTTACTATTTTTTCCTTTGTAATCAATGTCTATTTTGTGACTAGATTCTTTGAGAATATGGAAATATCTGTTTCTCTTTTATTTTGTCCTAATAATACTGCATTTCTTATACAGTAGTTTTAGATTTATAAAAAATTTTTTGAAAACATAATACAAACAGTTCTATATACATTCTCCCCACCCCTTCCAACACACACACACACACACACACACACACACACACACACACGAGTTTCCCTTACTGTTTACATTTTTTATTGGTATGATACATTTGTCACAATTAATGAACCAATGTTGATAAAATTATTAACTGGAATCCATAGTTTTTAACCTCATGTCCTTTTTGCTGTTCCAGGATCCCATCCAGCTTATCATCTTTATATTCAGTTGTATCCTTAGGCTTCTTTTGGATATGACAGTTTCTGAGACTTTTCCTTGCGTTAATGTCATAAACAGTTTTGAAGAGTACCAGTCAGATAAGTTGGAAGTTGTTCCTCTATTGGGATTTGTCTGATATTTTTCTTTGTGTTTGCAGATACAAATTTTGGGAAGAAGATCACAGAGGTAAAGTGCTATTTCCATCAAGTCATTTCATAAGACTGTATACTATTAACAGGTTTATGACTGTTGATGTTGATCACCTGGCTGAGGTAGGATTGTCAGGTTTCTGCATTTTAAGGTTACTCTTTCCCCCCATTTCAATACTGTACACTTAGGACAGAAGTATCTATGTGAAACCCAGACTTAAGGGGTAAGGAGTTATGCTCCCTCTCCTTCAGTGTGGAGAATCTATATAAATTATTTAGAATTCCTCTGCATGGAAGATTTGTCTCTTCTCCCACATTTATTATCATATTCAATCATTTATTTATATCAGCATGAACTCATGGATATTTTATACTTTGGGTTATAATCCAACACTACTTTACTTATTTCATTGCTCAATTTGTTCTAGCTTTGGTCATTAGTAGCTTTCAGTTGGCTCTCATGTCTCTTTGTTTTGATATGCCCTATTTACTGTGAAGTTTTTTGAGCTTTTATTTTCTAGAAAAGCAAGATGCTCCAGACTCATCTTATATATTACATGTCCCAGTCCTACAATCAGCCCTCTCTCAAAGGAATCTGCTTGATTTTGTTGGAGAATGATATTACACCCGAGATTTGGGAGAAAGATATGTAACTCATTTATTTTTCTGTCTGTTATTGTTGTTCAGGCACTCAGTCATGTCCAACTCTTTGGGACCCCATGAACTGCAGCACACCAGGCTTCCCTGTCCTTCACCAACTCTGGAGCTTCCTCAAACTCATGTCCATTGAGTCAGTGATTCCATCCAACCATCTTGTCCTCTGTCATCCCCTTCTCCTCCTGCCTTCAATCTTTCCCAGCAGCAGAGTCTTTTGTAATGAGTTGACTCTCACATCAAGTGGCCAAAGTATTGGAGCTTCAGCTTCAGCATTAGTCCTTCCAGTGAATATTCAGTGTTGATTTCCTTTATGATTGACTGGTTTGATCTCCTTGCAGTTCAAGGGACTCTTAAGAGTCTTCTCCAACACCATGGTTCAAAAGCGTCAATTCTTCAGTGCTCAGCCTTCTTTATGGCCCAACTCTCACAACCATAGCTTTGACTATAAGGACCTTTGTCAGCAAACTGATGTCTATACCTTTTAATATGCTGTCTAGGTTTGTCATAGCTTTTCTTCCAAGGAGCAAGCATCTTTTATTTTCATGTCTGTAGTCACAATCTGCAGTGATTTTGGAGCCCAAGAAAATAAAATCTGTCAGTGTTTCCATTGTTTCCCCATCTATTTGCTTAAGTGATGGAACTGGATGCCATGACCTTTGTTTTTTGAATGTTGAGTTTTAATCCAGCTTTTTCTGTCTGGGAACTTTAATATCTTTATCTAAAAATTCTAGTATTTCATGGTTATTTTCCGTGTTGAGAAATTATTTCCACTTAAATGGATTGGCTATCTCTGGGCCCATTCAGTTGGGAGACTTGGGTCCTTCAATTCTAAGAAATTTCTTTGTGTTGTTTGTTTTATTATTTATTCTCACTTATTCACCATATTTTCCTTCTGGAAGCTGAAGATTGAGCCTTTGAATTTTGTCTCTTATTTTATCTTTAATATACTGTTGTCTCTTCACTTTCACTTTTCACTTTCATGCAGTGGAGAGGGAAATGGCAACCCACTCCAGTATTCTTGCCTGGAGAATCCCAGGGACGGGGGAGCCTGGTGGGCTGCCATCTCTAAGGTCACACAGAGTCGGACATGACTGAAGTGACTTAGCAGCAGCAGCAGCAGCAGTCTCTTTATTTGTACATACTTGATCATTTCCACAATATTATTATCAAACTCTTCCATCATTATCAGCATCATCACCATCAATCATAGATTAAGATTTCAAGAGCTATTTCATATACTGATCCTTCAAAATAGTACATCCTATCTTTGTTCCATGGACATATAACTCATTTCTCATGTTAATTATATTTTCTTTGAATTTTCTTCTGTGCCTTACTCTGTCTTTACCTTCAAAAAGTTATTTTGTTCAGTAGATTTGATTGAGTTCTTCTCTGCCATGATGAAGTCATTCCTCAAATGTCAAGTGATTCTTGTTTAGTGATCACTAAGTAACTAATCAGATACACTGTATATTTATGCATAGGTCTGAGGATTGATGAAGTAAATCTTGCGGACTAGAAGACTTTATTCTAGGATGATCCAGTAATCAGTTAATTGTTGTTGAAGGTATCAAAGTACCAGTAGCAATGAGTCTATCCTATGGGATATGCCAAATTTTGCAGGAGGAGATCCTAGAATCTTCTTTCTGAAATATAAAATGTGATTACCAGAATATTGATTCTAATTAAGGGAAATTACCTGGAGCACAGCGGAGAGTCTCATCATCTAGAATGCAAATTAAAAAAAAATAGAGGATAATTGCTTTACAATGTCTTGTTGGTTTTTGCTGTACGACAGTATGAGTCAGCTATAACTACATATATGTCCTCCCTTTTGAGCCTCCCTCCCACCCCCACATCTCACCCCTCTAGGTCCTCACAGAGCACCAAGCTGAGCTCCCTGTGCTGTATAGCAGCTTCCCACTAGCTTATCTATTTTACACACAATAGTGTATATATGTCAATCCTACTCTTTCAATTTGTCCCACCCTCTCCTCCCCACACTGTGACCACATGTCCCTTCTCTACATCTGCATCTCTGTTCCTGCCCTGCAAATAGATTCATCAGTACCATTTTTCTAGATTCCATATGTATGTGTTAATATACTATATATGTTTTTCTCTTTCTGGCTTACTTCACTCTATATAACAGACTCTAGTTTCATCCACATCACTGCAACTAACTCAAATTCATTACTTTTTATGCCTAAGTAATATTCCATTGTATATATGTCCTACAAGCTCTTTATTCATTCATCTGTTGATGGGTATCTAAGTTGCTAGAATAAAAATTTTTATTAGTGTTCTTCCTTTCAGTCCAGCTCTTCTCTCTATTCTTCTCTCTGTTTAATATTTGAGATTTCAGGTCTTTATAATCCAAATTTTCTAGAGAATATACTTCCTACCTTGAGTTGAGAAAGAGAGCAGCTAGTGGGATAGGCTAGAGTTGGACCTCTGATGGCCTACAGATTTTCAAACAACTCCCTATTTTCAGCACCCAATTTAGCCCAGGTGCAAGTTTCCCTTCTCTCCCTAATTCCTGAGATTTTCTAGCTGTCTGCAGAGATGATTATCTGGGCATTCACAGTATTCGTGTTTTTTATTATTTATTATTTATTTATTTATGGCTGTGCTGAGTCTTGGTTGCTGCATGGGCTTTTCTCTACTTGTGGAGAGCAGGGGTTACTCTTTAGTTGTGGTATGCAGGCTTCTCACTGCAGTGGCTTCTCTTGTAGAGCGTAGGCTCTAGGGTACACAGGCTTGAGAAGTTGCAGCTCCTGGACTTTAGAGCAGAGGCTCAATAGTTGTGGTGCAGGGGCTTATTTGCTTCACAGCATGTGGGATCTTCCCATATCAGGGATCGAACCCATGTCTTCTGTGCTGGCAGGTGGATTCTTCACCACTGAGCCACCAGGGAACCCCACCAGTATCACTCTTGATGGGTAAGAAACCTAATGCATTTGAGGAAACAAACTAGCATCCAATATTGTAACTGTTCAAATGATTGTTTTTCAATCTGAATTTCTTTCCTGATAATTCTAATTTAGGTGGAAGAAATGTTTATTGGTAAATTTAGTTATACTTTGATAAGTTCTTAAATCTTTAGGAGTCCACATTTTCCCTCTAATTTACTGTGTGGTGAGGCCATTCAATCCAATCAGAATGCTAACTGCAGATGCAGACATGGCATGACAGAAGTTACTGGTCATCCCCAATATTTATTCTTACCTTTGTCTACATTAGTAGAAGCCTCAACTTTTGGCTCACCAAATAGACATCAGAATACACATGACATTCACTAGTTTGTATCTATGGGTTTAAGTTCTGGCCAACATAATATGAGCTCAAGAATGTGCTATCTTTTGAAGTGCTATCTTTCATGAAATGGGTGTGAATTACATTTTCTTTACTCCCTTTTCCTACTGTAATACAAATGTTGATGAACAATCCTGAATCCTTCAAATAATTGCATAATATAGTAGAGATGACAGATCAACAAAACTGAAAGAGCCTGATTTGGTGATATTTTATAGTCCTGAACTCCCCTCTATATAGATTATTAAGTTTGAGAGGAATAAATTATACCATATTTAAGCCACAGTTTTTTAGGTTTTTGTTACTGTAGTCAAATACTACTTTTATATACTACATGCATATATTCAACTATTTCACATATGGACACAAAAATTAGAATAGAACATTCAGATAACAACAAATTGTGATTTTGTAATTATCTTTGTTTTGTGTTTTATTATTTCACTAGAAAGTATTTTGAGTTTCTGCCAAGACTGGTTAGAAATTACTTAGTAGATGAATCTTAAATACAAAATTACAAGATGGAATGCACTGTGATCAATAACCTTTGGCAGGTGAGGATTATACCACTGAAACGTCAGTGCTCATAGTGATCAGGAACATTTTGAACACAGACTCCAGGTGTGTCTGTGATTTGTCCAATCTGATTCTTGGCACCATAGAAAACTATGAGATGAATACAGACACAGAATGGTCCACCTTATACTATATGAATGTGTTTTCCAAATGAAATATTTGATGTATTTTTCCCTGCTGATTTCCAATATTTAATTTTGCTTTTCACTGATAGTCTCTGTTGACTATTTGGAACATTTTGGGAAAGAGTCCAAAATGGGACATTGTTTACATATACATATACTATATATTACAGGCAATCTGAGAAACTAGAACCAGTTTAGTAATTTATCAACTGATAATTAAAGCTCTAAAAGGATTTTTGCCCACATTTTTTGTACCGGGACTCCAGTTGACTCTCACCATCTACGGTCTGCTCTTTCAATTCTGAGAGTCCTTAAGAATCAAAACATTTATTTTGTTTCTCTGTAACTGTTTAAGCAACTTTTTACAGTTATGTTCACTTTCCAAATTCTTATAGTTCTGGAACTTGGGACAGAATTGAAAACTATGGCAAGGTTTTCTTGGGACAGTTCTAAGGAGTTCAACTATAGTCAGAATCATAAGTAGAATATACAAAGAAAAATAATCATAAGGAACAGATTTTAGTTTTGCAGCACTGACGATGTAGGTAGGTTACGATGATAAAAACTGAAAGGAAGGTTATTACAGATAGTATCTTTGTGTACTCCTCCAAAAAAATTCACATGTTGAAACCCTACTCCCCAGTGTGACAGCATTAGGAGACAGGGTCCTTGAGAAGTGATTAGGATTAGATGGAGTCATAGAGGTTGAGCCCTTGTCAGTGGATTTAATCCCTTTGTAAGAATCATGAGAGAGCTTTTGTCTTCTCTCAGTTCATCATAGGAGGATACAATGACAAACCTGCAGTCTGCAACACAGAACCTCACTCCACAGGCACTTTCTAGCCTCCAAAATTGTGAGAAATGATTTTCTGTTATTTATAAACCACCAAGTTTGTGATATATTTTATATCAGCTCTAACTGACTAAGACAAAAAGGATCATAGGCATTTGCTTGTGATATTACACATGACGTGGGAAGTTAACTAGTATTTGCAAAAGAAAATATGAACTCTTAACAATCATAAAATTTGAGTTATTCAGAGACATGTTTCTACAATATAGTTTATTTTATATTCATTCTTAAAAATATCTAGGCCTGGATTTTGACAACAATCCCAAACCAATGTCTGTTCCTTAGTAGGTTAGAATAAGGGTTTTGTTTTGGAGAAGGAAATGGCAATCCACTCCAGTACTATTGCCTGGAAAATCCCATCAGTAGGCTACAGTCCATGGGGTCGCAAAGAGTCGGACAAGACTGAGTGTCTTCACTTTCACTTCACTTTGATGCTGAGTGCTTTATGTCTCCGAGTGTCTTGGCATTCCCCACAGACAAAATTGGACTTTCTTATTTCTATCACTTCTCTTTAGACAGTTCTCTGCTTTGCATCAAGATTCTGCAGCCAGGGGAAATATTCACACTTGAGTATCACAGAAGCATTAAAGTACATTAGTATCACAAATTCAGCAGAATGAAAGCAGATCAACAAACAATTTTCACATTCTTCATATTAAATGTGGCCTATGACTTATCACTGTGGTGAATCACCACATTTTTCCAAGAAGCACTCAGTTAACTGAGAGTATGCTTGGGGTTCATTCTTTTAGCAGATTTACTGAGTACCTACTGTATTACACCCTCTGTTCTAAGCATCTTACAACAGGGAATAAACAATTCCCCTTTGTCATGCAGCATGGATTCTGGTGGGAAAAAAACAGAAAAAAGATATCAGGAACTGATATTTAGCATGTCAGATAAATGTTACAGAGAAAAACAAGAAGTTGCTAGCTATGACAAGATTCAAAGTGTGAGTGTGGGATTTAATAGCCAAAACAGACTAGAGAAAAATCACCTATTAGGAAGGAAATTCGAAACTAGGCTATTAAAATGGTTATCAGCATCCAAATGGATGAGAAATTTGTTGAGTCCAGACAGCACGGGAAACTGCCAACCAGAAAATAAATCCTTAATTAATAAAAATATTATAAAGTCAGAAAAGTAAAAGTTGCTCAGTTGTGTCCAACTCTTTGTGATCCCATGGACTATAGTCCATGGAATTCTCCAGGCCAGATTAATGTAGTGGGTAGCATTTCCCTTCTCCAGGAGATCTTCCCAACCCAGGGATCGAACCCAGGTCTCCCACATTGCGGGCAGATTCTTTACCAGCTGAGCCACAAGGGAAGCCAAAGATAAATGCTCGACCGAAAAAAGAAAAGGATGATACACCTAAAAGACATACTTTCAAAGGAAGATATGTTTTGATTTGTTTGTATTTTGGGGCAATTGTTTAAGGTTTTACCAACTCTAGATGTGGTGATGTGGAGTGAGAATCAAAACATCAGGCCCATTCACACTCCCAAGACTAACATCTTTGAGGTTAGAATAAACAGCCTCCACTGAAGCAGGCTTTGAGGGAAATAATTCCCCCAGGGATTTATCTGGTTCAAGTGTAGTGTGATAGAAAAGGTTTCTCCTGATGAGCAGTAAGGGCAAGTGGGTCTAGAGAGTCTACCTTCTGAGTACATATTCTGGATGCACAGGTTGGAATATATAAGATTCTTAAGGCAGAAGCCTGGAAAACAAACTGCAAATAACCCCTCCCACCAAACATTTGCCCCGGCACAGCAACCCAAAATGTGATTATCAGCTATAATTATTATTATTAGGAGCATAATAATTGCTAAAAATTTGTCAGATTAGCATAGCAATATTATCTATAGTAGAAAGAAAATATTTGCTCCAGAATAACAACAAAAATTGGTTGCTCAACTCAGAAGGTAAATCTAGTATCATCGGTTTCCTTTCTGTTTGCCTCTGGTTTCTATTACTGGTTTGCACAACCTCTTGGGATTAGTTGCTTATTTTAGTTGCACATTATACAAAGCAGTATTTCTCTTTATTTTATGTCAGACATCTTATTTAAACTTTAAAGTATTCGATATTTTATATTGGCTAAATTTTTATCATGTTTTTATTATTTATTTATTTTAAATTTTATCAAATTTTTATCATTTGTACTATGATTGAATGTACAGAAAGATGCATCAAATTTTACTGGGTGAGGAGGATGTGTAAGTTGAATTGCTTCAAGAAAAGTTCAGTGAATTAGAAAATCTACTTGGAATGTAACCACAAAGTGTGAGGAAGAGAGGCTGGTAATTCACATGTTGTCTATTAAAAATAAATCAAGTGGATGTTTGACTCCAAAATAATGATTATTAGTTGTTGGTATGATAATTGTATTGGTCTTCTGGGGGGGCTTTATTCTTTAGAAGCCCTTATCATTCAGAGACATGTGATGATTTTTTTTGGATAAAACGAAATAACTGTCAATTCAGTTCAGTCGCTCAATCGTGTTTGACTCTTTGCAACCCCATGAACTGCAACACGCCAGGCCTCCCTGTCTATTACCAACTCCCGGAGTCCACCCAAACCCACGTCCATTGAGTCGGTGATGCCATCCAACCATCTCATCCTCTGTCATCCCCTTCTCCTCCTGCCCTCAATCTTTCCCAGAATCAAATAAGTCAGATCTTCATATCAGGTGGCCAAAATATTGAAATAACCGTACTACTTTTAAACTAATCCAAGGTAAAAATGTGGGTATAGATAAAATAAAATTGACTTCATATTGACAATAGTTGAGGCTGAGTACATAGGAGTTTATTACGCTTTCTATTTTTGTATATATTTGGAAACTTTCCATAGCAAATGTATAATTTAAACAAGCAAACAAAATAGAAGTAATAAAACCTTTTCTATGAATCATGGATGAAGCATGCTGTTTCTGACATGGCTTGGACAGAACTTAGCTTAGTTCTCCTTTATTTTTCTGTCTGATGCCTTGGAACATAAAATTTGAGCCTCTTATAAATACACATAATTTCTTTTACCTTTTCCTTATTTTTATTATATATGTTTTAGGACTCTTTGTTGTTGTTGTTGTTAAGGAAACTTCACTATTGAACAAGATTGGGTTATAAAATGAATGTTCTGTGATGCAGCAAAATTTTCCAAACTCCCTCTGGGAAAGCGGGTCCAACATTTTCTTTCGCGACCCTGAAGTACGCTATTGTGCGCTAGTTTTTCAAGATGTGGATAACTGTTCCTCTGTCCTTGTGTTTCAAGTCACCAGAATGGGAACGAAATCTCATCTCCAGGGAGAAGGTTGTAGGGACTCCAACCCATTCTTTCCTGAACATCCACACACCGTTTCCCCTCCCTCCACCCACACAGGAGCGCGAGCACACCTCTACAGCCACGTCCAGATTTGAACGCTGCAGGCTCACAACTGCCCCTGGCAGGCTCTAAGGGGACAGCTAGGCAAGGAGAGAGAGCAAGCAACTAGAGGTAAAGACCTGAGTTTGCTGCCTTTTCCTCCTCTCCCGCTCCTGTCCCTCCTATTCGCCTCTCTTGGCCCACCCCCAACCGCATCCCTGCCCTTCCTCTATTCTCCATTCAGTCCTCTCCCCGCTGCCCCTCTTCACCCCACCTGCTCCTCTCGCCCCCTCCCTTCCCGAGCAGCGGGTAGAAGAGACGCCACAGCTGCTGCTGTTCCAGCCGCAGCAGCCGCCGCGGACCGTCCGGGTCATTATCACCCCGCCCACGCCCGGTGCGGAGGCTGAGGTCGCGCACTGGCCTGGGGATGAGGGAGTCGGCGAGCGTGGCGTGGCTGGGAGAGGGGCGGGAGGACTGAGGAGGACTCAAAAGCAGCTTCCCCGCGGCGGGCAGGACTCCACTGCGCCTCTGCGCTGGAGAGGTCTTTGGGTGACTGACTGGACAGCCGCCCCAGAGACACTTTCTAGCCGGCAATTCGGTGGGGTCCGTTGACTGCTGAGCTGTCGTGATCTGGGTGGCATCAGCTGGTGAGGGCAGACGCCACCTCCTGAGCAACCAGAACTCAGGAAACCAGAGATCCCGGAGGAAAGAGAACCCAAGAGGAGAAAGGGGGTCCAGGGAGCCCAGCTGCTCAGGGTTCCCTTAGGTGCTGGTGGAAACCTGTCACATGGCAGCAAGTAAGTACCTTTTTCTTGCTGAGTGCCCAGTCCCGGGTTGGTGATAGCTGTCCTCTGCTGCCAGCCTTTCCGACCCACCCTGCCTGCCCCACCCCATACACACCCTTAGGGTCCCCAGTAGGAAATTCTGGGCTCAGATTAAGAGAACTGCTTCAACAGCAGCCACCGTCTGAATGTTTTCCCTGCACTGCATGTTGTGTGTGGTCAGTTTTCTCATCTCACCAGGTAAGCTTCTGAAAAAGCAAGATGCTCTGGTAGTGTAAAATTTCTAAACACCTTATATGGTAATGACTTTTTGGTTACATGGTACAATAATAGAACAGAAGGAATAAAAGCTTATGCCGGATAAAGTATACTTCTAACAAATCTTATCTCTTACTCCAAGTAACTTAGTGATTTCAAGGTTGGTGCTTTTCCTGTAAGAATCAATAGTATAAAATTAGCAGCACAAATGTGATAGGAAATGGCATGCCCAATTTTCATGGCTGGGCATTTTGGTACTGTTTGGATCAACAGGTTTTTGTTTCCATTTTTCCATTGTTTGGCTCTGTAAAATGCATACCTTCTAAAGGTTTTCTTTTGAAAGTGATGATGATGTGTTCATGACAACTCTGGTTATATGTTGCTTCTAATACTTAGGATATCGGTCTAAGAAGGATAAATGATGAATTCATGCGGAATAACACACTAATGGGTTCCTTTCATTAATGGAAATCATAGAGTCAAGTTTGGATATTGGCCAGAAATATCTCTTGAAATGGGAAGGAGTTTGGGTGGTGCTTTTTGTGAATATTTTTCTTCCTAGCTATCATGTAGTCTGTAGCAAATATAAGGAAGCTGGGCTCTGCTATGACCAGGCCTAATTCAAGTTTCTATAACCCAACCTCTAGTTTTACAAGTAGAGAAGACAAGACCCATGAGTAATAATTTGATGAGCTTACTTGGGTTAATCACTGATGAGCGAATCATTGAAGAAAACTTTGAATTTAATATGACAAATAACTTTGAATTTAATGTGGCAGAACTTTATTTTTGTTTATGTAAAATTGAAGTAGTTTAACTTTTGATTAAACTTTATGTTTCTTATTTGTAAATAATAAAAAAAAAATTACAGATCCTGATAAGGACCAAATGACAGAGATTACATGAAGGGTTATGTAAAGGTAGTACCATGTATAACTACTGCTTGTATGAGGAATTGTTCCTCATTTTCATCCACTTCACTCTCTGGCTCTCAATTAAAGTCCAGTTCAATATAAGTTTTGACAGGCCTCACTAGAATGCACCAGAGAAAGCAAAATTCAAATTCAAGTCATGAACTGTTGCCACCAGTACAATTTAAAGTATATTCAACCTGTGAGCCTCCATCCTTACAAAATTGTGTGCCTTGGATAACAATTCATATTTAAACACTTTTGAATATTCTCAAAATATGCTTTATTATCTTTTTCTTTTTAGTTTTAAATTTTGTTTTGGGTATATGTTCTTACTTCCTTGGAATGAAACCATCAAATATTTGGATATTGCTGAATTTATTTGGTCCACTAATTAACACAGGGGAAGTCAAAGTTTAGGCGTAAATACACTATTCCTGACTGCTGCTGCTGCTGCTGCTGCTAAGTCGCTTCAGTCGTGTCCGACTCTGTTCGACCCCATAGACGGCAGCCCACCAGGCTCCCCCATCCCTGGGATTCTCCAGGCAAGAACACTGGAGTGGGTTGCCATTTCCTTCTCCAGGGCATGAAAGTGAAGCGTGAAAGTGAAGTCACTCAGTCATGTCCAACTCTTATCGACCCCATGGACTGCAGCCCACCAGGCTCCTCCGCCCATGGGATTTTCCAGACAAGAGTACCACAAGAGTGGAGTGCCATTGCCTTCTCCTGACTGCTAGGATTTATTAAAATTCTGCACTGAGAGGAGAGGTACTGTGAGCTCCTTTTTACTACCAGTGTATTCAAAACAATAGGAGAAAAACCTGAAATAGGACAGGCTCAGGAAAAGGAACCAACAGATTTCAGATGACAGGATACAGTGTTGCCATGTCAGTTACCACTGGAGAGGGAGCCCTGGAGCTAAGCACCTAGAAACTGGGTCCTCTGCTGTGGGAGAGGCTCTGGGAGGATAGTTGACACATTCCCACTAACTTTGTGCAGGTAGGATGAATACAGGCCTAAAGCACAGTGGAAATGGGAGCAACCATATTTTACTCAATGTCGCACTTAGGAAAGAAGTATCCTAATATGCCCTAGTCCTAGATCTCATTATGACAGGATCTGTAACACCACTGAGATAGTCAACCCTCAACCTACCACCACGACTTTCTCTTAAAAACTTATGGTGGAGGCATAAGCCTGAAAGAGACATTCTTTTATTCCTGGGAGTCTGGTTCCATGATTTCAGCTAACTCCTGTCACACCTGGTCCACTGTGACAGGACATCTACAAACTCTTTCCACCCTGACAAGCAATCCGCCATGTGCTGTCACCCACCATCATATGACACTAACTTGAATGGACAAACCTCATTTTCCCCTGAGTTGGTCCCCTTTTCTTCTATTAATATGGGCTAACCAAGGCCATGCAAACTAGGTCTTACCTCTGAAAAAGGTACACTTTTTCAGTGTACACTGAAAAAGGGAACCTTTAATATTAGAGAAAATTTTTGAGGTTGTACTCCATGCCGATACGGGGAACTCTCATTTGTCTAGATACCGTATCTCTATTGTGTACACAGCATTTCTGATTGGATTGACTCAGTTTGTTGCTGACTGAGGACAGCCAGCTCTGTGGACAGTTTTGATTGTGGTGACAGCCAGGTGCTGGATTGTATCAGCATCAAAGAGAAACTTAATGAAAATGTTGAAGCTCCCCTCAGGGAAATTTCTGATTTTAAAGATCAAAGATTACTCCGTCCAGGGCACTTGGTTTTAAACCAGGACATAAGAGGATGCTGACTGGGGGGCCATAGTCCCTGGTTGAATATATGGTGCTGAGTGGAATATTCCTTCTCTCCTTCTTTAAATGACACAGTGAGGCTCCCCATCCACCAACCTCTCATTCTTTGGGTTTTTGCTGAGACTGCATCGTCTAAGCACCTGATAAGGCTTTGGTTCTGGTCCATATCTGGTCTCACCCTAGTCTGTTTTATGGCTCCTCTCTAGTTGCTTTCCAATTTGAGAAGGAATTAGTGTCTGTGTATTTGGTTCTACATTTGAAAAGCTAGAGTAGTTTCAGGGTGGTATAAGTAGATCCCGTAAAAGCAGACCTATGGTTTCAGAGTGACCAGGAGCAGAGGTAAAGAGCCAATACTAAGAAGCCTCTAGGGTTCCAGTGACTATTCGAGTTCTAGAATGATTTTAAAATTTGTGTTCCACAGATTTGGTGGAGCCTGAAACCATAGGCCAGAGGGTCTCAGGATTGCTAATGAGTCTAGAAGTTACATACAAAGCAAGCTCTCCTTTGTATTATTTTCATAGGAGCAAGAATACTTTCCTCCCTCTTGAGACCTTAGCTCTTTAGGTGGCCTCTGGCCATTTCTTCTGATCAAGGGTCTGATTGACTAGGGTCATAAAAATAGCTAGTTCTGGAAAGATTCTGGCTTTTCCCCAGTGTGCTTGTTTTGGTGGCCTGGACAGGCACAGCTATAAATTATTATCATATCCATAGAAACAAGGAAACAAGGGACCCTGCTAGTGAACCATGAGGTTGCCATAGAGAAGCTCAAGGGGGCCTACTTAAAACCCAGGCAACTTTCCTTCATGTTCCTGGAACTCTTCTCTGCCTCCACTGCCAGTTCTAACTCTTAACCCTGGTGGGAGTTCATTTCCCATAGACACTTTCTCTCCTGCATCCTATCAAAGCATGCATTGACCTTTCCATTGACCTTTCCTTAAGCTTGTTCTTTTAAGTGGATGTGAAAAGAGACTGGGTGCTAAGACTCTCTCATAAGACACTCTTGTCCGAATTTCTTCTCCTCAGTATAAATCGTAACACTGTGAATGTGTGGTATCTAAATTCCTGAACTGCCTCTCTCTGGAAAGATGACTTTTCCAAAGACCTGATCTCTTGGTTATATTAGTGAACCATCACTAGAATTCGAGTCTGTTAGATTTGAGGAGAGTTCAGGTGGCTCAGACAGTAAAGAATCCACCTGCAATGCAGGAGACCTGAGTTTGATCCCTAGGTTGGGTAGATTCCCCTGGAGAAGGGAATGACTCCACTCCAGTATTCTTGCCAGGTGGGTTAAAGCCCATGGGTTGCAAAGAGTTGGATATGACTGAGCAACTAACCCTTTCACCTTTCACTTCAGTTCTCAAAGAATAACTTTTAATTTGGGGGAAAGATGGAACATATTCCTTTGGATTTTTGCTGGTACTTATTTATTTCCAAGACTTCTTTCCTAAGTTTTAAATTCAGAAAAGTACCCAGAATGAAAAATTCTTAAGAAATAAAATCAAAGCAAAGTGGCAATACATACTTATATTTTTGAGAAAATTACTTATTTATTACTTTCTTCTGCAGAATAACATACTCGAGGAATGTGTTGGCTGAAATTTTCACAGTGAGGGAGTTGAGTCCAGAATTAAGTGTATGTATTGAAGCCAAATCAGGATGACCACAGCTGTAGGCAGAATCTAGGTTCAAGTGTAGAAGTCAGATAATCAAAGCTAAACAGGAATTAAGCAACTGTAGTGAAAAATATGATCCCAAAGCAGAAAAATAAATAGGCTGAAGTCACAGGGAACAGACAGCTATAAAATTCCAGGTGGATTGGCATTATTCTGGTCAATCTCCTTTATTCCTAAGCCTTCAGTGTGTAAACTTTACATTTCTGGATTTTAATAATGCATGTACACAATAAATTATGGTCAGATAGTACTTTTCAGGTGGCACAGTGGTAAAGAATCTGCCTGCTAATGCAGGAGATGCAAGAGACACGGGTTCAATCCCTGAGTCAGGAAGATCCCCTGGAGTAGGAAATGGCAACCCTCTCCAGTATTCTTGCCTGGAGAATCCCATGGACAGAGGAGAGCCTGGTGGGTTACAGTTCGTGGGGTCACAAAGAGTCAGACATGACTGAGTGACTGAGCAAGCACGCATGAGTATAGAAATACTAACAAGAAAGCAACAGAGCTCTTTGACACCTTTTCAGTCCCTCTCCGTAGACGTAGCAGTTTCTTCGTTTTAGAGGGAAAACATCATGCATGTGCAAGCATATATGCCACTGTGTAACTAATCCTCATAAAACATCTTAGTCAAAGATGTTCTTTGAATGCAGTGCAAGCTGTTCTCAACACTGTATTTTTCACTAAATAATTTATTTGGTGAATCTTTCCATATGAACTTAAACTTCAGCAACATATTCATAGGGCAGTTTAACTGCTGGGTGAAAGAGTTCATTCAGCATTATTTTAGGGAGTATTATCAAGCAGTCTTTCAGAAAAAAATGCAGTTGTTTACACTCTCAACTGAACCATGAGAGGGCCCATTACTTCTGTATCCTAGCCTGCCAAAGATGGCATCCATTGGGAAGAATCTCAAGTATGTCTCTAGAGTTTTACTGCTAAAATTATTGATTGTTTTAATCTTACCATATCTTTCAAAATACCGTGACTCATCTTTCCTGGTGCTTCCTTAAAGACAATTAAAATATTTTTGTATCCTTCATGAGAAAAAAGCAATGCATCTAATATCATTTGAGTTCTAAACCCTGGGGAAGAAAATACAATTGAGAACTCTTGGTGAAAGGGCTTTGCATCAGAGAATTTAGCTGTGAGTCATTACAGAAACTGGGAAAGATGAAATATAAGCCATAATACATCTATGAAGTACAATCAAAAGGCTCCAATGAATAGAAATATGATCTAAATTCTTCACTTCACTAAAGCAGGTGTGGTTCCTATATTCTCAACAATCCAGAGATTCCAGTTAATCATTACATTAACTCTGTATCCCTCACTTATGTATGCAGTACATTCCAGTCTCCAAATGTTTACAGCCTTGTTACTACTATCATTACATTTTTTTGCAATTATCTGAATGTAATTGGTACAAGAGGCTTGCTGCATTATCCACGTCTAATAGCATAATTGTCTCAAAATAGCTTGGAAAACATGTGAGAAGTCTTTTTACCCTTTATTTCCTATTTCCTGTCAGAGTGAAATTGACATTTGCTGTTATCACTTCTCTATGGATCTGTGGTGCTAATTTTTGCTTCATTGTTTTTAGTTTGCATTATCTTGCTGTACAGGTCTACATCTTTGTAGGTTATGCTAAATCTTTTGGTAAATGTATTAAGAGAATTAATATATATATATATATATATTATCCCTTACAGAGTAAAACATTTCATAATTCTCTTTGGCAAAGCTACTCTAGCATCTGTTTCTCATGCCTAGGATCAAGTCTACCTTCCCAGAAAGCATATGGGTTGATTACTTAGATGCAGTAGTTTTAATTCCCTCAGGTGGGAAAAATGGAAGTGAAGAGGCTGTGAGTGCTCTGGACAGTCACCTCCTACATGTGCAATATCTGTCTTCCCAGCTTGACTGCATTACTGGTAGGCTGTGCTCCGGGAATCAAACTGAGGGACAGGGAAGCAATGCGTAACGGGATATGGAGGGAGAGAAGAAAACACTGACTTCCGGTAGCCCCTTTCTTCCCTGGCCTTCATGATCTCTAAGACGATGCAGCTGCAGTTGCTGACTGAGAATGCTGCTTATCCACACAGCCTCCTCCCTGGGAAATAAGCTGCAGAGGGGCCGAGCATGAGACGACTGGTTGAGTGACTGTGTCGTTCATCATCTAACTCAGAGGCTTTCCTTTGAAAAGGACAGTGAATGACATAAATAATTAGTTCTCAACAACAAAAATACAGTCAAATTGTCCCTAGAACCCTGTGATTCCTGGTCATGCTACTGAACTATGAAACTGAGTGGGTCAGAAACAAAAGGAAAGGGTGGAAGGGAAAAGTTAGATTTATTATCTTGGGGGGAACTGGGAGCAACAGGATAAGGTGGATGTTCCGGTTGCATATATTATTTCAAACTTTAGACCTGTTTTGCACCAGGACATATGTAGTAGAATGGCAACATCTGGTAAGGTCAAGGCACCCACAGAATCAGAAAAATTCTAGAGCTGAGGGAGATAAGGGGTCCAGAGAGGTGAAAAGCATGTGATCCTTTGGAGAAGTGATTTTCTAAAGCAAGTATTTGCCTCAGAAATTCTGGTATAAGCCTCGTTTGTCTCTCATACTTGGGATATCAGAGAACATAAAACAACATGTAATGATGTCTCTGCTTGCTTTATGAGAGTGGTTGGATGAAGCATGGCTATCAGCCAAGGAATCTTTCTCTCTAGCAGGCTGCATCAGGTTCATCCCAAGGGGCCCTAGCCCAAGATACTCTGAAATTGTCTGTCTGGGTTGGGCTGCTGACTCCTACATTTTCAATATTAGCACTAATATCCAGTCAAGAGCTGATATAATTCAAATCAGGTGCAACAAGAAGGTATTCTTTCCCTACAACTCAGTATCGGGATGTTGATCCAAGGCCACCATCCTCTCCCCTTCTTCTCAGAGGCCTCAGGATTCATAAACTGCATGTTTGACACTCTCACATCTAGTCAACCACCCAGGACCACATTATTGAAAGTTTTGTGCCCATCTCAAGCTAACCTAGAGCCAGAGTAGGTGCTGGAGGCTTATGGTTGGCCTTAGATGACAACTGGTCCAGAGCTCTTCCATCTGATTTGCAGATTTAGGGCACTGTTTGTGGATCTATGAGCTTAGTTCCACTGGTCAGAAGCTGAGCATAAATGAAGGGCCAAAAAAAAAAAAAAAAATCCACAGTTTCACTTCAGATTGAGAGGATGCTTAAGGAGGTCAACTGGTTGTGAACGATCCCAAGAGCGCCAAGGTATAGTTCTAGTTCTGTATTTTTAAAAAAAATATTGAGATCATATCTTATACGTCAGGGGAACAAGTTGCATCAAGGACATTAGGACTGAAGACAGCTTATAGAATCCAGTTGCATGACAGAGCCCCTTTGAATTCCTTTGGGAAGGGCAAAGAGTACTATTTTTTATTTTGTATTGTTAACTCCTAATATGGCTACTGGCCAGGAATTTTTGGTTAATGATCTAATAGATCTTTGGGTTCGTGAGAAGTACAATTCTAGGAAGATTCCAGTTCCATTACAATGTGCTCATTTTTTCAGTGTAACAAGGGGTAATTCAGAAATCCCAGAGGCCACTTTCACAAAGCAGTGGAAATTTTGAGAATACCTAGAAAAATTGGGAACATTGAGTGCTTTAGAATATTGAGTTAGACCACTTTCCTAGACTCACTGGTAGGGAACCAAAGCAGTTGTTTTCTTAGAAGATTCAAGTAAGACTAGTTAGGGTAGAATTAGCTTAACCTTTTATGTTCCTGGCAATTGGGCTTTCTGTTGCCTTTATCACTGTCAGAATAGTATTTTTTGTTGAGCTTGGAGACGCTCATTGGGATCCTATACCCAGTGATCTGCATCCCCACTTGGCATTTCAGCTGCCACTAAGCTTCCTGTTCATTGTTCTTAGACAATTTGCAATCAGATGCAGATAGACTGTTAACTGACGCTGGCCGGGATTTCCTATTGTGTGTATTGACTGTGTCATTCTGAAGTTTAAGGTCCTTGACTGTACTTCTTTCTTCAAGAAGAGAGATATTAATTCTCATTGTTGGAAAATTTGATGAACTCCCTGTAGAATCCAGACCCACTAGTGTTGGAGATGATTTGAATTTGCATCTCTTTTGCTTTGAAATAATATTTTTCAGAGATAACCAAGATAACTTGATTCTTATTTGTTTACAAGTCTGTTTCCCTTTGCCCTTAAATTCAGTAACTATAACTTATTAATATTTACAGCACTGATACCTAGCTCAGTGGCGCTTAATAAATACATGTTCCACAAATGACTGATAAATATATGAATATCAAAAGCAAACACCATGGTTAAACTTATTGCCCTATATGACATGTCAAACTGCAGTAACAATCTTTAAAGGAAAATTAGAGCTCACTTTTTAAAAACATAGCTGAAACCAAAAAGCTAAAATATAGAATTATAAACATATATGATTGTAGAGATATTTTTGAGAGACTTGAGAGAGATATTTTTGAGAGTGCTTGCAACCACTTTCTACAACATGTGCTGTGCTTAGTCGCTCAGTCGTGTCCAACTCTTTGCAACTGCACGGACTGTAGCCAGGCTTCTCTGTCTGTGAAGATTCTCCAGGCAAGAATACTGGAGTGGGTTGCCGTATCTTCCCAACCCAGGGATCGAACCCAGGTCTCCCACACTGCAGGCAGATTCTTTACCATCTGAGCCACCAGGGAAGTCTTCTGCAAGATAACATATTCCAATAATGTGTTAACAAGGCGTCTGAGATGGGTTAGGACAAAGAAACTAAGGGAGGATAGAGTTGAGCAATCAGGAAATCTGAAGCCACCAAAAAGCCCAGAACTGGGACCTGAAGTAGGTCAAGGCTAAGTTAAGCACACATGTTTTTGTTGTTCAGTCTGCCAATCATGTCCAACTCTTTGTGACACCATAGACTGCAGCACACCAGGCCTCCCTCTCACCATCCCCCAAAGTTTGCCCAAGTTCATGTCCATTGCATCATTGATGCCATCCAGCCATCTCATCCTCTGACGCCCTCTTCTCCTTCTGCCCTCAATCTTTCCCAGCATCAGGGATTTTTCCAGTGAATCAGCTGTTCACATCAGATGACCAAAATACTAGACCTACAACTTCAGCATCAGTCTTTCCAACAAGTATTCAGGGTTGATTTCCCTTGAGCTTGACCGGTTTGATCTCTTTGTTGTCCAAGGGACTTTCAGGAGTCTTCTCCAGCACCACAATTCAAAGGCATCAACTCTTCGGCACTCTGCCTTCTTTATGGTCCAGCTCTCACAAGCATACATGACCACTGGGAAAACCATAACCTTGACTGTATGGACACTTGTTGGCAGAGTAATGTCTCTGCCTTTCAACACACTGTCTAGGTTTGTCATTGCATTCCTGCCAAGAAGCAGTTGTCTTCTGATTTCATGGCTCCAGTCACCATCCACAGTGATTTTAGAGCCCAAGAATAGGAAATCTGTCACTATTTCCATCTTTTCCCTTTCTCTTTGCATGAAGTAATGGGGCTGGATGCCATGATCTTAGGTTTTTTAATATTTAGTTTTAAGCCATTCTTTCACTGTCCTTCTTCACCCTCATCAAGAGACTCTTTAGTTCTTTACTTTCTGCCATTAGAGTGGTATCATCCACACACCTGAGGCTGTTGAGGTTTCTCCCGCCTATCTTGATTCCAGCTTGTCACTCATCCAGCCCAGCACTTCTCATGATGTGCTCAGCATATAGGTTAAACAGCATGACGGCAGACAGCCCTGTCGTACTCCTTTCTCAATCTTGAACCAATCAGTTGTTCTATACAGGATTCTAACTACTGCTTCCTAACCTGCATACAGGTTTCTTAGGAGACAGGTAAGATGGTGTGGTATTCCCAACTCTTAAGAGCTTTCCACAGTTTCTTATGATCCATAGCCTTTTGTGTAGTCATTGAAACAGAGACAGGTGTTTTTCTGAAATTCCCTTGCTTTCTCTATGATCCAGCAAACGTTGGCAATTTGATCTCTGGTTCCTCTGCCTTTTCTAAACCCAGGTTGGACATCTGGAAGTTCTTCGTTTGCATATGCTAAAGCCTAGCATGAAAGATTTTAAACATGACCTTACCCACATGGGAGATGAGTGCAGTTGTTGGATAATTAGCACATTCTTTGATACTACTCTTCTTGGGAATTGGGATGAGAGTTGACCTTTTCCACTCCTGTGACCACTGGTGGGTCTTCCAGATTTGCTGGCATACTGAATGCAACACTTTGGTGACATCATCCTTTAGGGTTTTGAATAGCTCTCCTGGAATTCCATCACATCCACTAGCTTTATTAATAGCTGTGCTTTCTAAGGCCCAGTTGACTTCACACTCCAGAATGTCTGGCTCTGGGTGACTGACCACACCATCTTAGTAATCTGGTTCACTAAGATCTTTTTTGTACAGAGGAAAGACGTGTATTCTTTCCATGTCTTCTTGATCTCTTCACTGTCTACTAGGTCTCTGCTGTTTCTGTCCTTATTGTGCCCATCTTTGGGCAAAGTGTTCCCTTGATACTTCTAATTTTCCCAAACAGAGTCTAGTCTTTCCCCTTCTGTTCTTTTCTTCTGTTTTATGCACTGTTCATTGAAGAAGGCCTTCTCGTCTCTCCTTGCTAGTCTTGGAAACTCTGCATTTAGTTGTATGTACCTTTCACTTTCTCCCTTGCTTTTCACTTCTCTTCTTTTTTCCAGCTATTTGTAAAGCCTCCTCCAACAACCACTTTGTCTTCATGCTTTTCTTTTTCTTTGGGATAGTTTGTTCACTGCCTCCTGTGCAATATTATGGACCTCAGTCCATAGTTCTTCAGGCACACTGTTAACTAGATCTAATCCTTTGGATCTATTCATTACCTCCACTGCATATTCATAGGGGATTTGATTTAAGTCATACCTGGCTGGCCTAGTGGTTTTCCTGGTTTTCTTTAGCTTAAGCCTGAATTTTGCTATGAGAAGCTGATGATCTGAGCCACAGTCAGCTCCTACTCTTGTTTTTGCTGACTGTATACAGCTTCTCAATCTTTGGCTACAAAGAATGTAATCAATTTGATTTTGGTATTGACCATTTTTTGATGTCCATGTGTAAAGTCATCTCTTGTGTTGTTGAAAAAGGGTGTTTGCTATGACCAGTGCATTATCTTGGAAGAATTCAGTTAGCCTTTGCGCTGCTTCATTTAGCCATTCCCTCCTCCAGGGGATCACATTTAGTCAGAATTCTCTGCTATGACCTGTCCATTTTGGGTGGCCCTACACAGCATGGCTTATAGCTTCATTGAGTTATACAAGCCCCTTCACCATGACAAGGCAGTGATCTGTGAAGGGGTTGGCACACACAATGAGGAGAATTAACCAAAATTGGCTAAACCCTGGGCAGAACACAACTGTAGAGAGTATAAAGACAAGAGCCAAAAATCAAATCATTTAAGTCAGGAAAGGGTGAAATAATCTCAGGGGCAAGAAAAAGTTGTATTAAAGAAAATGTTAGCTATACTGGAGTAAAGATATTCCAACACAGGAAAAATCCAAGAATATTAGTTATGCAGCAAGTGGAGTGAAGGCTGAACCAGTTTTTGGCAGCTAGAGTTTATATACACACGGAAATACAGTAGCTATTTTCATCAGATGTTTGATCTGCCCTAACAGCTGCCTTTCAGTCAGTCCTCACATGTAGAAATATTTCTGTTGTCCTCATATGTAGAAATATTTCTAGCTGTGCCACTTTAAATCATCAGGTTATAAACGTGGCATGTTTTGAATTATACTTGTTACAGTCCAAACTTGAGTTGACTTTGATACAATTCTTGCCAAAATCTTACTTTAGCAATTCAATTTTTTAGAAAAGCAGTCTAATGGGCAGATTAACTATTAATCTTTCTATATTTTCCAGGCATTTGTGCTATATTAAGATCACTCACCAGAAAACACAGTGCCTGGATCATACTTCATAAATTCCCCACAGAAATGCTTTTACTGAATTATGATTTAATGATTAATAATTTACAGTCTGCACTCAGCTGTCTAAAAGTTATAGGCAAGCCAGTTTCATTTGATTAAGTGCTTCCATTTCTTTGTCATACTATAGAAGCCAGTGTCCGCTATCTATTTATTCATCTAGTCAACAACCATGTAGTCTCATTCAACATCAAAATCATGACTAAAGGAGTCTTTTGGTATCACTGACAGGGTAGGGAGAGAGAATTAACAGTGGCAGTCAGTACTGTGGAGCAGGCTCACATATATAGTCTGGTTTCATGTTGATGACCCTGTGAGATACAGGAGGGGTTCCGAAGTTTACCATTAAAGTCTCATAGCTAGTAGGTGGCAGACTGAGGAATCAAAGATTGTTGTGCTGTGAAGGGATAACAGAAAGAAAAAGAAGACTATATTTGGACTATACATATAGAATGTGTGTGTGTATGTTAGTCACTCAGTCATGTCTGACTCTTTTTCAACCCCATGGACTATAGCCTGCCAGGCTCCTTTGTCCATGGGATTTCCCAGGCAAGAATATTGGAGTGGGTAGCCTTTCCCTTCTTGAGGGGATCTTCTCCACCCAGGCATCAAACCTGGGTCTCCTGCATTGAAGTCAGATTCTTTACTATCTGAGCCACAAGGGAAGCCTTGTGGCAAAAATATTTTCATTAATGCTGGCATCTTTGCAATAAGTTTATGACATCCCTTTGTATCTACTTTTAAGGACAATAGTTTTTATATACATAAACTTAATAATGTTTCTTAGTAGTTAGAATATATCCCTAAAAATATAAAAGAAACATTTTTACTTAATATGAAATGATATTTGTAAAATGTTTTGATTTTGTTCATTCAATGCTGCATAGGTTTAGTTTATCTAATATTTAGCCCAAACTTTTAGGTCATATGATACTCTGTGAAAATTCAATTCAAAGATTCTAGGATTGGAAAGTTCTAAGACTATAAGGTCACAGTCAATGAATAACTCTTCTATAGATGGAATGATTTGAATTTTATCAACATTCTGATCCCATTTGAAGACCTTCCAGTTTACATGCATGCCTTTTGGGTGTGGTCATGGAATACAGCAGAAGAGAGAGTAACTGCCTCCTCCATTTTCTTTCAGTATAAATAAAGGTTATATTAACTTTCTTGGTAGACAAAATCAGCATTGATTTATATTGCAATTACTATTAAGTAAATCCCCTTGGCAGTTTTCTCTGCTGCAAATATATACTGACTGCATTTGTGCAGACAGGATGTTTTGGTTCAAATTTCAAAACCTGATGCATATTGCCACTATACTATTATTCTAATAAATTTGACCAATCATTCTAAGATATGACATTATATCACAGTTAAAAATTTGTATTTACTTTGAACCTATTATGTGCCAATCACTGTACTAGGCATTTCATTCACATTATTTGATTTTATCCTTACTTAACGTGAATAGGATCCCAATTTTATGACTGACAGTTTCAAGAATATAAGTAATTTAACTGAAACCTCTAAGAACAGAACAGAATTAGTAACAGAATTTAGGATTTCAATGTAAGTCTAATTCCTAAGTTTGTGATTTTGTTTATATTAGCCTATAACCATGAGCCATTAAGGAACAATTCAAGGAACTCCATGTAAGGAGTACAATTTTGAAAGCTTTTAAATTTTTTAAAGGAAGATTCTCTATGTAAGTAAGAGAAAACTTCAGTTGTTTGTAGTGTGTCTTCATAAATTGTACTTATTCAAAGCATTTTGATTCCCCTCAACAAAATTTGATATGTGAGGTATTACTATGTTATTGCTGTTCATTCATTCATGCGTGCCTGGCTCTGCCACCCCATGAATGACAGCATGCCAGGCTTCCTTGTCCTTCAGTATCTCCTGGAGTTTGCTTAAACTCATGTCCTTTGAGTTAGTGATGACATCCAACCATCTTACCCGACTCTGTCACCCTTTTCTCCTCCTGCCCTCAATCTTTCCCAGCATCAGAGTCTTTTCTAATGAGTTGGCTCTTTGCATCAGGTGGCCAAAGTATTGAAGCTTCAGCTTCACCATCAGTCCTACCAGTGAATATTCAGAGTTGATTTCCATTAGGATTAACTGGTTTGATCTCCTTGCTCTTCAAGGGACTCTCACGAGTCTTCTTCAACACCACAGTTTGAAAGCATCAGTTCTTTGACACTCAGCCTTCTTTATGGTCCAACTCTCACATCCATACATGACTACTGGAAAAACCGTAGCTTTGACTATATGGACCTTTGTTGGCAAGGGGATGCCTCTGCTTTTTAATACACTGTCTAGGTTTATCATAGCTTCTCTTCCAAGGAGCAAATGTCTTTTAATTTCATGGCTACAGTCACTGTCTGCAGTGATTTTAGAGCCCAAGAAAATAAAGTCTGTCACTATTTCCATTTTTTCCCTATTTGCCATGAAGTGATGGGACCAGATGCCATGATCTTTGTTTTTTGAATGTTGAGTTTTAAGCCAGCTTTTTCACTCTCCTCTTTCCATGTCTGGTTCTCACTGTTACTTCTTGACCTGCATACAGGTTTCTCAGAAGGCAGGTAAGGTGGTCTGGTATTCCCATCTCTTTAACAATTTTCTAGTTTGTTGTAATTCACACAGTGAAAGGCTTTGGTGTAATCAGTGAAGCAGAAGTAGATGTTTTTTCTGGAATTCCCTTAGTTTTTCTATGATCCAGTGCATGTTAGCAATTTGATCTGTTGTTCCTCTGCCTTTTCTAAATCTAGCTTGTACATCTGGAAGTTCTTGGTTCATGTACTGTTCATGTACTGTTCAAGCCTAGCTTGAAGGATTTTGAGCATATGGTGTGTATAAACAATTATTAATGGTCCTTTAATAAGTATTTTGTGCATGATTGAAGCAAGTTATTTGAAAAATAGGTAAATTTTTTGATGTGCAGTTATTAGTTTTCACTAATTTACAAAGAGGGTTCCAAGTTGATATATGTTAATATTTCTATTCCATATTTCTCTCTTTAAAATTGCTTAACACCCCATCCTTGCAATATTCTTTGAGAGTCTTGGGCATAAGCAGACATTGCTATTATGAAAATGTCCCTCTCTGTGGTCACAAATGACTGAACCAAGGGAAAATAAATCCATTGGATAGACTGAGTATCTTTTTATTTACATTTTTGGAAATAGAATTTATAGGTGGGAGTTTAAATTGAAAAATCAAATAAAGTTGAAGCAGGGGTAGTATTTTGTTCTATATACATTCTTAGAAGTGAGCATAGAAAGTCATTCTTTAGATACCTAATGCAGTAGGAATTAAAAGAAAAGCCAAGAAAACTGTGATGTCATGAAAGGTATAAGGAGTTGTCCCAGTGATTATTTTGCATTTTTACATTTCAGAATTAAGAAATGGACTATGTGTCCTCTCCTTGGATGTCTGGAGATTATCATTTGTGTAGTTAAAATATCTCTTACAAGCCACTTATTTAAAGCTGTTACTAGTTTGATTCTCACAATGATTTATACTCCATTATTGTTAACCAAGTTATTTTTTTCCCTTACTTTCCACTAATAGCAAGTAATGGATTCAACTATTAAAAAACTCAATTTTACACAACAGAGGAAAATTCTGGATTAGTGTATCTGTGTGTATGTTACATATGTATGTGATTTCTGTCTTATGACATACCATATCAATAGGATAAATTTACCTAAGGTTGGCACTATAAGAGACAAAATATATATACAGAAAATGCTGCAATATCAAGTACAAAATTTCTGATCACTGCTTGCAGTAGTAGAATTGCAGTGAGGGTTAAAGAGAATGTATAAAGAATAGTCAGTTATCACTGAGTAGAGTCACTTGAAGAGTTGGTTTTGACAGAAATTGAGCTGGAAAAAATCAGCAAAAGAACATATTTCTATGTAAAAGGAAATAATGTTTCATAAATGGAGAATTGATACATGAAATTATATTTAATGAAGGCTAATTCAAGTGGCCCATAGAATAACTTGAAATAGATAAAGACTAGAATTGAGAAAAACCTGTAAAGACTACTGGAGCAATCCACAGATAGAATTACAAAAATGGCTACCTTGATGTAGGTGTATGAACAATGGATAATATTTAAATAACTGATGGAAAACTATTGTAAGAAAATTATTTTTTTCTAAGGAATTAGTGACAAAGAAAAACATTTTATGAGTAATTTTCAAAGTAATGAGTTTATATGTAATTTTACAATGACTGTTAGGTTAAAAAGTAGTTTTAGTCTTGGGAAAAAACAAATTTTGTTTTTACTTGTTAAATTGCTGTCATTGGTGGGTTGACACATAGATGACTGAGGGAAGGGAGTGTTTTGGGAAATGTACTTGGTGAATACCTATTTATAGTAGTTAAACTCTGTGTTTGCTTATATATTTACCAAAAAGATGAGGTAAAAGAGGGAAAAGCAAAACTTTAAAGGATATCAAAGTTGAAATTTTGGGGGAAAAACTAAGTCAAAGGAAGTGATCAGAGCTGTAGGAAGAGATACAGAAGAGTGGGTCACAGAGCCAATGAAAATTGAGTTTAGAGAAGGAAAGTCTAGTCAATGACTAAATACAGCTGAGAGTGAAATGATTGGGTTTGGTCTTCCAACAATCTGTAGCCACTTTAGAACTTTTTCATTACAGGGGAGAAACTGAAAGGCAGATTTCAGCAGATGAAAGAGGATTCAATGGATGAGTAAATGAAATAGAATGAGTTATTGATGAAACTACAAATTAAGTCTAATATTAAGGGAAACAAAACCAAGTTTAACTCAGTCGTGTCCGACTCTTTGCAACCCTGTCGGCTGTAGCCCACCATGCTCCTCTGTCCATGGGATTTTCCAGGCAAGAGTACTGGAGTGGGCTGCCATTTCCTTCTCCAGAGGATCTTCCCGACCCAGGGATCAAACCCAGGTCTCCCGCATTGTAAGCAAGACGCTTTACTGTCTGAGCCACCAGGGAAATCCTAATATTAAGGGAAACAAAACCAAGATTAATAACTCAGATTTCTCTTAAGTGCAGGAATTTTCATGGAGTGCGTTGTTTGCCATTCCCTTTCATTCATATCCTAGCCTTTTGTACTTTAATTTTTTCCTTTATTATATCCAAATCTTATATAGAAATGAAGAAAATACTTTTCTTGCAGGGGCAAAATTGAAAATGGCTTCCCCAGAACCTAAGAGCCTGGTCCCTTTCACCAGAGAGTCTCTTGAAGTTATGGAACAGCATAGTGCTAAAAAGCCCAGTGAGGAAGACAAAGAAGATTTAAAACCGAACTGTGACTTGGAAGTTGGAAAAGAGCTTCCATTTGTTTATGGAAATCTTCCTCAAGCAATGGTGTCAGAGCCATTGGAAGATGTGGACCCATACTACACTAATAAAAGGGTAAGGATTAATTAAGTTTACTGTGGCTATATTTTTATTTATTTTCCAGACATGCAAACAACTGTAATTGAGAAAGAATGAAAAAAGACAGAAGAATAAGTGAAGAGGTAATTTTAAGTTACAGAAAACTGGACAAAACATTTCACATATATTTGAGATTTTTGTCAAAACTGATTATTTGCCTGGTAGATTAGTTTGTTTGGGATAACTGTACTTTGTATGTAATAAGCTATACTGGCATATCTTAATGTTTCATTTTATGGGAGCATCATGGTTGGCTATTTAAGGGTATTGATTTTAAAATAACTATAATATAAAATTTCAATTATATGTACACCAGTTTGAACTGTTCAACTTGATGTGCTTACTCAGTAGTTAGGGAAATAAAACCAAACTATATTTCATTCATAAATTTTATTCACTCACACAGTCACATCCTATCTTATTCCCAGAATGATTTGAGAAAATTACTAAATATTTGACAATTCAGCAAGAAGCACAAAATGATGAAAATAAAAACGATTATGCTTAGAAAAGACAGAGATCTGTGCGGACTGACAAAGCTGGAATAATCTTGAATTACAGCTTCAGGAACACTTAAGTTTTTACAAGGCAAAAATCTTCTATGAACAGTCAAGAGCAGAGATTAATTCTGAAATAAGGAAGAGATGGGCTGATGATAGAACTGGAACCCTGTAGTTGTTGTAAATTGTGGGAAATAAGATGAGAGAATGGAGATGACAACATGGCTTTAATGTGATGGCCAAAGTACTGATGTGATCAATGCAATGTTTAAATAAGATTAATCTAGAGACTTCTACATGACTATTTCATGGTAATGATAGAGTCAGAAAGATGAAATAGGAGAGACTAATCCAGGCCTGAAGTCAAGAAGTCTGGATTCTAAGAGTGCCTTGGAGACAGAGGTGACACACTTGAGACGAAACAGCAGGATTTGAAGACTGGTTAATCACTTCATGGGAAATAGATGGGGAAACAGAGCAAACGGTGTCAGACTTTATCTTTTTGGGCTCCAAGATCACTGCAGATGGTGACTGCAGCCATGAAATTAAAAGACGGTTACTGCTTGGAAGGAAAGTTATGACCAACCTAGATAGCATATTCAAAAGCAGAGACATTACTTTGCCAACAAAGGTCTGTCTAGTCAAGGCTATGGTTTTTCCTGTGGTCATGTATGGATGTAAGAGTTGGACTGTGAAGAAGGCTGAGCGCCAAAGAATTGACGCTTTTGAACTGTGGTGTTGGAGAAGACTCTTGAGAGTCCCTTGGACTGCAAGGAGGTCCAACCAGGCCATTCTGAAGGAGATCAGCCCTGGGATTTCTTTGGAAGGAATGATGCTAAAGCTGAAACTCCAGTACTTTGGCTACCTCATGCGAAGAGTTGACTCATTGGAAAAGACTCTGATGCTGGGAGGGATTAGGGGCAGGAGGAGAAGGGGACGACAGAGGATGAGATGGCTGGATGGCATCACTGACTCAATGGACGTGAGTCTGAGTGAACTCCAGGAGTTGGTGATGGACTGGGGGGCCTGGCGTGCTGCGATTCTTGGGGTCACAAAGAGTCGGACACGACTGAGCGACTGAACTAAACTGAACTGAATAATGCCAAGGTTCTGAGCTTGAAAGCTTCTGACAAAAATGAAGTAATTATAAAAAAAGGTCAAACTTGGGGAAGGTAAGAATTAACCCCATTGTGGACAAATGTAATTTGATATTCTTTGATATTGTAGTACATTCAATACTTTTACCAAATGGGTGAAAGGAAAATGAATCAGTCCCAGGTGGCACAAGTGGTAAAGACCCCACCTGTCAATGCAGGAGATGTAAGACATGTGAGTTCGATCCCTGGATAAGGAAGATCCCCAGGAGGAAGGCATGGCAACCTTCCACTCCAGTATTCTTGCCTGGAGAATCCCAAGACAGAGGAGCCTGGCAGGTTACAGTCCATAGAGTTTCAAAGTCAGACATGACTGAAGGGACTTAGCATGCATGCTGGATGGAAGGCAAAGAGATCATTCTGTTAATCACAACTCTTTCAAATACTTTGCATGGTGGAAGCATGTTGACATTTTACAGTATAAGTGTATATATTAAAAAGATTCCAATATCCTTATATGCCTTTTATGCTATACATTATATAATGTTATTATATTGTAGTCTATATAATGTATGCAATGTGTAATATGAGGGCTTCCCTGATGGTGCATGGATTCAGTCACTGGGTCAGGAAGATCCCTTGGAGAAGGAAATGGCAACCAACTCCAGTATTCTAGCCTGGGAAATTCCATGGACAAAGGAGCTTGGCGGGGCTACAGTCCATGGGGTTGCAAAAGAGTTGGATGGGATTTAGGGACTAAACAACAACAGCAATGTATAATATGGTTATGCATACAACACATGAATGAATTTTCTAAATGGATATGTATGTATAACAAAAGTGCATATATGTGTGTGTATACAATTCTGTGTGTTTATATATGCAGACACATACACACATATATTATGTGTATCTGTATTTTACACACATAAGTGCTTTTTAAGACATTTCTGATTTTTCTTTTTTTGGACAGTTAATACTTCAGTATACCAGCAGATTAGTTTTACATGATATAAATTTTTGTGTTAAATATATTTATGTCAATGATAACATACAAGCATGGTTACATACCATAGAAAATTACTGATGACTAAGATAATGTTTGCATGAATTGGGTGGGTCACTTTTGCTACTGCAGTCTCATACCTTATTTGCTTCAAAATAAAATTAACTTATTTTACATTTATTGAATTTTAGTATGCTAAAGTGGATACTCTTGAGCCATCAAGCTATAGATTTCTTTCTGTTACATCAATTCTGCAGGAAAAATAAGGATTGGTGTGTGGCAAATGGTTTTCTTAGGTAGAACACTGGCAAAAAATGTGTGGTAGATAAGCCTAAATATGAATAAAACTAGCTTAAAAACCTTTCCATTTGATTTAATCTGTGAATGGATATCAAAATTTAAGTATAAATGTTAGACTTCATGACTGAAATGGTCATTGGAAAATGTTGCATAATTGATAAGATCATAATTCTCAGTTCTAATTTCACTTGATTTTCATTTTTTCTTCTTATAGACTTTCATAGTATTAAATAAAAAGAGAACAATATTCAGATTCAGTGCCACCTGGTGTACATTGTCTCCTTTCAATTCAATCAGAAGAGCAGCCATTAAGATTTTGGTACATCCATATCCTTTTCTGTTGATTTTAAACTGTACTAACATCAAATGAAACTATTCTATTCAAATATTGCTGCAGTAAACTTTTTAATTAACATATCATTTTATGTCAAACTGAAATCTTGGTTATAAATCCAGTGTGTTCCATATTTGAAAATACATTTTAAATATATTTTCTAGTGCACACAAGTAGTGGTAGCAAATCTTAATCCTCATTGCTTTTCAATATACATAGTACATTTTTGAAACTTAAGAAACTGTGTGATCTCATGTGTGTACATACATATAAACAGATTATAGAAATGTATTTTAAACATTATTTTTATTACTATTGTTCCTTGACTGTAACTTACCTTTTTCCGACTATTCATTTTGGTTAGCATCCTGACTGACTGCATATATATGTCCATGACTGATTTGCCAAAATGGGGGCCAGCATTGCAGTAAGTTATATAATTTTATTGTGTATAATTGCATATATGATTGTATTTTATATTTAACACATTGTTATAGTACATTATATACTACATATTATGGCATGGTACAAATTAATATTTATAATTTACATGTAATATACATTGTACATAATATAATACACATATTCCACAATTGATGAATTTTCTGAATAAAATGTATACACATGTTGTTAATCAATTTTAATGTTTTTCTTCCCATCATTACTCTTGATTGGATTTTAAATGCTTCTATTTCCCAGCATGTTAGGTTCACAAGATAGAGATGCTTGAGCCTTTAGCTATATATGTGTTTATGTCTGTGGCTTCATGTAAGTGAGGCTTTATTTTTATTCTTATCCTATGGTTGTCTAGTTGGTTGGTTGATTGATTGCCAAATAATTATCATAGACATATATTTCAGAATTATGAAATATTGGTTTCATTTTTAATATGAAAAGTCATATGAAAATTATGTGAAATTTTTTCTGCAGGAATACTTTGCTTGGAATTTATACATTTGAAATACTTGTAAAACTCATTGCAAGAGGCATTTGGGCAGGACCCTTTTATTTCTTTGGTGATTCATGGAACTGGCTTGATTTCAGTGTAACTTTATTTGAGTGAGTACTCCTTTTAAGTTGCAAACATCATAATATTTGCTTGCTAAGAAAATGCTTTTCATAAAGAAACATTGAGGTTGACAGAATTTTCTGCCTGTAAAATTCTATGAGTACAGAACGATTCATAAATCATAGACATAGTGAGTTCTCTTAGGCAGCTCCAACTGAACTAATCCTGACTATGCATTGAAAATTAAAGGAATGGGAATCTCTGTTTTCTACCTGAAGCAAAAACAATAGAGGAATAAATTAAAGGAATAATAATCTCTGTTTTCTACCTGAAGCAAAAACAATAGAGGTTGAATTTTTTGCACTTGAGGTGATTATGTTCGGTGACCAGAAAATATCCTGGAGACTTAGGAGAGGATTCCAAAATATTTGATTCTGTTAATCTATATTGCTTAAGAACAGGAAATATTCTAATTATCAGAATAAGATATTTTATATACATGCACATTTTTCTAGAATGATACATTAAATTCTAATAATTTACACATGTATTAATTTTTTTCAATCCTTCTATTTAATGTACTCTATTTTATGGCTAAAGAAATTGTCACAGGCATCAAATTCCTGTTAAACATAATTTAAAGTAATACTCTATTTGTAGAGTTAGTGTCAATTTTTTTAAAAAAGAAATAACCTTTATAATGAACAGATTAGTTTCTTCCATGTAGTGAGCAGTCAAAAAATAGTATCTAATATCATTGAAATTATTATCAGTACTTCTGAAGTCACTAGTATTATTTCTCTTCTTGCCATTGCTATTAGCTAAAATTTGGCTAACGCAACTAAGGGCTCTCAGTATGTGAAGATGCTTTGCTATGAACTATACATTGATTAGGAGAAGGCAATGGCACCCCACTCCAGTACTCTTGCCTGGAAAATCCCATGGACGGAGGAGCCTGGTGGGCTGCAGTCCATGGGGTCGCTAGGAGTCGGACACGACTGAGCGACTTCACTTTCACTTTTCCCTTTCATGCATTGGAGAAGGAAATGGCAACCCACTCCAGTGTTCTTGCCTGGAGAATCCCAGGGACGGGGGAGCCTGGTGGGCTGCCATCTGTGGGGTCGCACAGAGTCAGACACGACTGATGCGACTTAGCAGCAGCAGCATACATTGATTAACTAATTTAATCTCCCCCAAATCCTCAGAATTAGATTTTTTACATTTGAGGAAACTGAGGCAAAATAGGTTAAGTAATTTTTTCATATCACACAACTAGTAAATAGTAGAGTCTATATTTCTCTACCAGCAGTCTGGCTCTAGAGACTGTGTCCTTAACCAACATACATTTGACTTCTGCGACCATCACTGTCACCACTGTCATCGTCATCACCATCATTATCAGCACCAGGAGTTTAAATACTTAAAGTAAATCTTATTCCTTTCAAAAGCTATGTATTTTCTTATTTTAACTATATTTTCAAACCAATAAGATTGCAAAATATGAACATAATATAGAGTATTTGATGAAATTTTGACCACTTAAAGTGTCAAGCTTTTATAAACTCTCATAATTTGTAGATTAATGTTTACTTGATTACCTTGCACTGTAAAAATCTTTGCCTTCCAATCAATAATAAACCTATTTGCAAAATGCAGTAATGAAAGCGAGTGAATATTTGCATATCTGGTTTTAGAAACAAGCTTCAAATATTATAAAAAGCCAAATGTCAGTAACATAAACTCAATATGATTTATAAACGACTTTAATTTAATTCCACAGGCATATTTCAAGATATTCACCTCTAAATTTCATTTCAGTATGTAGAATTATGAGAAATTTGAGAATTTTGAAAATTATTCCTTTAAACCAAGGTAAGAAAAAGCATCAAGTTCTCTGTCTTCATTTTGTTTCATGTACTTCCATGTATTCGTTTGAACGGCCTTGCCATTGCTTGGAGAAATGTTGTTAAACAACATTTCATCTTTGAAATAAATGAATATAAGATCAAATATCAAATTTATTTGTCACTCCTGGAATGGAAAGGAAAAAAATACATTTGTTACTTATTTGAAGTGATTTCAATGCTTATGATAACAAAATGTAGAACTCAATCAAAATAAGTTACTTCTTTATTTTTTCTTGTTTCTTTAATTTTATGTCTTAAATGTGAAATACTAAAATTGTCCTTAGACTTCTGAATGAATTAGCAGTCCAGACAGTTATCTAATCCATCCTCTTCTTTTCCTCATTGAATCTAAAAGCCAGTTGAAATGAACAAAGTTATATAAAATAAGTACCCTTTTACTCTCAGTCTTGGATAGGACGTATTCCACATGCCACAATATTCAAGAAGGTTCTGTTAAATAATGTACAGCCATGACCACATTGATGGAAGATGCAGAGGAGTAATTTACACATCCCATTACTGAATGTGTCTTAGGGAAGCCTACTAATACCTTCTGATTTGTTGTTCAGAATGAATAAAAACAATAAGATAGGAAACTTCACTCAGAGTTTTTTTTTTTTTTGGCTATTGAGTCAGAGGTTTTATCAAATAATTGAATGAATAAACCCACGAAGTAGTGTGATAACACCAAAAATAAGATCTGCAAGGAACGTTCGTCTACTGGAACATCATGAAGAAGGCCAGATAAATGCATACTCTGTACTTGGAGTCCAGGCTGGGCAAAACAGCAAAAACATTGGGGAAATGTGATAATAGATGCCTAACCTTGTGGATATGACTTCACTGGTGGCTCAGACAGTAAAGCGTCTGCCTACAATGTGGGAGACCCAGGTTCAGTCCCTGGGTCGGAAAGATAGGCTGGAGAAGGAAATGGCAACCCACTCCAGTATGCTTGCCTGGAAAATCACATGGACAGAGGAGCCTGGTAGGCTACAGTCCATGGGGTCGCAAAGAGTCAGACATGACTGAGCGACTTCACTTCAGTTGTGGATATACTGAAACATTGAATAGTACACATTAAACAGGTGAATTGTATGGTTTATAAATTATATCTCAATAAACCTGTTTGATAAAAATGGTCTGTGGCATGGTAGTTTCACCAAGCACAGTGAAGAAACCAGCAATGAGAAATGTCCTTGCAGGAATTTCCAGTCTTAGTTCTTTTACTACTCTCCACAAATTACTGGAATGTAAGTTGTATCTCCTTCATCTTCATCTTAGAATTAGAGGTAAAGATTATAGAGGAATTCAGGTAAATCCAAGTAGAATATAGTAACTAGAATTGGGAGCATACAGGCTGGTATGAATTGCTCTTTTTTTTTCAAAGGAGAAAACAACCAAGGCACATACTGGTTATACAAATGTGTATGAAAACAAGGAAGAAAGGAAAACACACTATTCAAGAGAATGAAAATAATCCTTTTTCTCTTAAAAATGTACTCTAAGGCATAAAGTGTAAGCCAGTTTATAAAAGTGAGTAAAGTGAGTATAACTGAGTTAAAATTGTCTGTCAAGATGTAGAGACTTGAGCTTCTTTGGGGTCCAAGTGCTGGTTGACAATCTGCCTGCCAAGGCAGGGGACACTGGTTCCATCCCTGGCCCAGGAGGCTCCTAGACGGCACCGGGCAACTAAGCCCATGCACCGCAACTGGAGAGTAGCCCCTGCTCGCCATAACTAGAGAAAACCCGTGTGCAGAAACAAAGACCAAGCAGAGCCAAATTAAACATTAATTAATGAAAGAAACATATAGACTTTAAAATTAAACCAGACATAAGTTAGAATCCACAAAAGATACACTAAACTAAAACAAAATGAAAGTTTAAAAGTAAAAAGAAGGAAAAAGTTATACCAGGAAATCAAAATCAAAACTGACATATGGTTCAGAGCTTTGAATGGTAGGTAGCAGTGAATGGAAGATAGCAATGAAAATTATTAATAAATTTGAGTCTATAAAGTGTGATGGTGACTTCTTTTTATCATCGATTAAAATATTGACACTAAAATTAAAGCTCCATAAGAAGCTTGATTTTATATATTCTGTATAGAATATATTTATGTCATAGCAATATTAATAACAATATTTTGTATTTATACATGTATAAGTATATTTTACTTTATATATATTCTATAATATCACTATTATAGATAAAATATTTGCATGAGTTTATGTTTATATGCACACATACCTTCTTACTTATATTTAAGAATTTCCATTCCTAAAGATAATTTCAATAAAACAGTGTGAAAATTCTTTTCAGTACAAAATATACACAGGACTCATGACAGTGACCAAATAAAAAATACACAGTTCAAATACACATATTTTAAAAGATTTTTATGGTGATCACGGCAATAATATCAAATTAAAATATCCCATTTTTCTTCTAATAAGTTGGCAGTGATATTTTTAAAAATGTCCTACCTTTAGTAAAGGCATATATTTATAGTCTTTGGTTTATATATATTTATACAATATATAAAGACTATATATTTATAGTCTTTGGTTTATGCATTGGTTCAAAATTTCTTTAAAATTATGAATATATGAATTAATACTTAAATATCTCATATACCATGACACAGAAATTCCATTTTTAAAGTAATACTTTTAAAAGACTTGCATATAGCAAAACAATTCATAGTATAATTGTTATAATAAGTGGCAAAAGTAGCTGTAAATATGTATTTCAGGATGATAGCAATTAAAATTATACGTTTATTCTAGATATCACATTTCTTTAATCACAGGAGTAACTTTCAGGCAGTTCAGTAACTCAGTCATGTCTGACTCTTTGTGATCAATGGACTGTAATATGCCAGGCTTCGCTGGCCATTACCTACTCCCAGAGCTTGCTCAAACTCCTGTCCATCGAGTCCGTGATGCCATCCAACCATCTCATCCTCTGTTGTCCCTTTCTCCTCCTGCCTTCAGTCTTTCCCAGCATCAGGGTCCTTTCCAGTGAATCAGTTATTTGCATCACATGTCCAAAGTATTGAAGGTTCAGCTTCAGCATCAGTCCTTCCAATGAATATTCAGGACTGATTTTCTTTAGGATTGACTAGTTTGATCTCCTTGCAGTCCAAGGGACTCTCAAGAGTCTTCTCCAACACCACAGTTCAAAAGCATCAATTCTTCTACTCTCAGCCTTCTTTATGGTCCAACTCTCATATCCATACATAACTACTGGAAAAAGCATAGCTTTGACTAGACAAACCTTTGTGGGCTAAGTAACGTCTCTGCTTTTTAATATGCTGTCTAGGTTGGTCATAGCTTTTCTTCCAAGGAG
Organism: Bos javanicus; assembly: GCF_032452875.1. Lineage (NCBI taxonomy): Eukaryota > Metazoa > Chordata > Mammalia > Artiodactyla > Bovidae > Bos > Bos javanicus. The sequence continues at coordinate 29,936,922 of NC_083869.1, forward strand.
CAAGCATCTTTTAATTTCACGGCTACAGTCAGCATCTGCAGTGATTTTGGAGCCCCCCAAAATAAAGTCTGTCACTGTTTCCCTTGTTTCCTCATCTATTTGCTATGAAGTGATGGGACTAGATGCCATGATCTTAGTTTTTTGTGTGTTGGGTTTTAAGCCAGTTTTTCCACTCTCCTCTTTCACTTTTATGAAGAGACTCTTTAGTTTATTTTCACTTTCTGCCGTAAGGGTGCTATCTGCTGCTATCAGAGGTTATTGATATTTCTCTCAGCCATCTTGATTCCAGCTTGTGCTTCATCCAGCCCAACATTTTACATGATGTACTCTGCATATAAGTTATATAAGCAGGGTGACACTATACGGCCTGGACGTACTCCTTTCCCAATTTGGAACCAGTCTGTTAGCTGACTGTATAGTCTCCATCTTCGGCCGTGAAGAATATAATCAATCTGATTTCGGTGATGTCCATGTGTGGAGTCGTCTCATGTGTTGTTGGAAGAGGGTGTTTGCTATGACCAGTGTGTTCTCTTGGCAAAACTCTGTTAGCCTTTGCCTTTCTTCGTTTTGTACTCCAAGGTCAAACTTGCCTGTTACTCCAGGTTTCTCTTGATTTCCTACTTTTGCTTTCCAGCCCCCTATGATGAAAAGGACATCTTTTTTTGGTGTTAGTTCTAGATGGTCTTCTAGGTCATCATAAAACCATTAAACTTCAGCTTCTTCAACTTTAGTGGTTGTGGCATAGACTTGGATTACTGTGATATTGAATGGTTTGCCTTGGAAACAAAATAGAGATAATTCTGTTGTTTTTGAGATCACACCCAAGTATTTTAAAGTTAGTTTTATTTGAGGACACTCTTTTCTAATAACTTTTCTGTTACACTCAAGAAATCTAATCATTTGAGGGTGTCATTTTTTAAAAAATAGATTTTCAATTCTCACAATGATGTATGAAATAAGTATATTTAAACTCCCTTAAAAATAATTAAACAGAAACATTAAACTGTTGATAACTTGCTCAACATTATGGAGTTGGTTTATTTTCATCCATTATTGGAGGAAAGAAGAGTTATGGTAGTTTTATCTATGAAGTGTAGTTATAGGGTGTTTGTTGTTTTTTCTTGATTTCTATATTTTCAGAATTGAGCATGTATTATTTAATGGTTAAAAAAATGAGTGTCCTTAAATAAAACTAACATTGAAGTTGAATTCTTAATTAAAAAGTATTCTGGTATAAATACAGTGATATATAATCACAGTTGTATGTTATTCCATTTCTATTCATAAAATTTTTAATGTTTTATTTAATGAGCTTCAAAGATTGAGTTCATCAAAAGATAATAAAAATGTATAGAATACTGCTATTTCAAACTATTTCTTTTTTTCAACAACATTTGCAACCGATATTGATTTGTAACTTAATGCCTTTACCTGTGCTTATAAATAATGGTGATTAGTACGAAAAATAGTAACCAAGAGAGGAGGCCTGTTCTTTATGTAGTAAAAAGAAACAAACAAATAAGTAAGAGTACTAAAGTATGTCTGACTTATTGCCAGACGTAATAGATTAGCAATAATACAGAAATCTCAAAGTTTAGCATGTTATTTGTTTTATTTATCAGATCTAGGTAATGATAAATGAAATTATAAAACACAAAGCTATAAATTTCAATGGCATCTGCATTCGCCATGAGAGAAGTTTGCTAATGCTGCTTTACTAAGGTATTTTATTTTACCAAAAACAAACCTTTGTCTTTTCAGGACTGAAGTCTTTTGTAGCCATACTCATCCATTGTTTGAAGAAACTCACTGTGGTCATTATCCTAACTCTCTTTTTTCTGAGTGTATTTTCTCTAATTGGGATGGGGCTCTTCATGGGCAATCTGAAGCATAAATGTTTGCGATGGCCCCAAGAAAATGAAACTGACATGCTGAATAATAGAACTGGAAACCCATATTATATTCGAGGTAAGAATCCCTTGCCATCTATATCAAAAAGCATTCTTCACAGAAATGTTGAACCTTCAATTTCAGAACAAATTCAACTTCAGAACAATCTTCATGTAAATACCTAACTATGCCCAAGTGCTAATTTGAATCGGTTTCCTTTATCAGGATGATAAAGTTCCAAGTCTTCAGACAGTTATGTCAGGGAAACCTAAGTTTGGAATTGCTAAAACTCACAAATTTTATCATTTCAAAAATAAATAAATATGACCAAAGCCTCCTAGATTGAGAGAAAATGGTAGGCTACAAACTCCTTCCTTCTTACTGTAGAGAAGGATGTTCATCTGTACAGATGTAATTGGGTTTTAGATATGCTGTTCACTCAAAACTAGATACAAAATTTCATGTCTTTCCTATTTTTCCAGAAACAGAAAACTTTTATTATTTGGAAGGAGAAAGATATGCTCTTCTTTGTGGCAACAGATCAGATGCTAGGTAAGTAGTATTAATGTTTTCTTCTATCAAATCTGTATTGTAATGGAGAGTGGAGTCGGGCCCTTAACTGCTCAAAAGCCAATAAGAGGCCATTTAGTGAAAAGGAAAGTTTGTTTTATTTTAGATGCTAGCAACTGACTGGAGGGTAGACTCTTGTTCAAAGGCTGACTCTCCATCTGCCCCGACAATCAGGGGGCAAGAGGGAGGGAGCTACATGCAGAAACAGCACAGTCAGCTCTGACAGTCATCTTGAAGTCGGTCATCCATGGTCTGACCAGCATCATGTTGATTGTTTTAAGTATGATTAATCTTCAGATCCAGGGTTGGTTGGTTTCAATTTCCTTGAGACCAATTCTTGGAATTATGACAGTTTATGGGAACCTGGTGGCTTAGTGGTAAAGAATCCACTTGCCAGTGCAGGAGATGCTGGCTTGATCCCTGGGTCGGGAAGGAGGAAATGGCAACCCTCTCCAGTATTGTTGCCTGGGAAATCCCATGAACAGGGGAGCCTAGTGGGCTACATGGAGTCTCAAAAGAGTCAGAAACGACTTAGTGACTAAACAACAATAGGACTTAAAATAATTCTTCAGTGAGATGACAGAACTCTCAAGTCTTCAGTTCAGTTCAGTTCAGTCGCTCAGTCATATCTGACTCTTTGCAACCCCATGGACTGCAGCACGCCAGGCTTCCCTGTCCATCACCAACTTCTGGAGCTTTTTCAAACTCATGTTCATCGAGTCAGTGATGCCATTCAATCATCTGTTGTCCCCCTTTCCCCCTGCCTTCAATCTTTCCCAGCATCAGGGTCTTTTCTAATGAGTCAGTTCTTCACATCAGGTGGCCAAAGTATTGGAGTTTCAGCTTCAGCATGAGTCCTCCCAATGAATATTCAGGACTGATTTCCTTTAGGATGGATTGATTGGATTTCCTGGCAGTCCAAGGGACTCTCAAGAGTCTTCTCCAACACCACAGTTCAAAAGCATCAATTCTCTGGTGCTCAGCCTTCTCTATGGTCCAACTCTCACATCCATACATGACTATTGAAAAAACTTATTTTCTTATAATTTCGAATGAAGAGATAAAGTTGAAACAGAGTGCTTCTCAGCGGTACAATGGCTTAATTCTTTGTGTTACTTTCCTCAGCTGGAATGACTTGGCACCCATCTGAAACTCAGTTCTTAGAGACTCTGGGCCCGAGATAGGGAAAAAGCACATGGAGGCAGGAGAATGAGTTATGTAGTTTAGTTGCATTAAGGTGCTTTAGGGGGCTTTCCAGAGGCTTTCCTTGTGGCTGAGATGATAAAGAGTCCACCCGACGCTCTTTCAGGATTTCGATCCCTGGGTTCGATCCCTGGAGGAGAGCATGGCAATACATTCCAGTATTCTTGCCCAAAGAATCCGATGGACAGAAAAGTTGGTAGGCTACATTTGATGGGACACGACTGAGTGACTCACACACACACACACACACACACACACACACACACGGGGGAGCCTCTCAGGTGGCACTGGTGGTAAAGAGCTCGCCTGCCAATTAGAACTCTGTTCAATCCCTGGGTCGGGAAGATCCACTGGAGTAGGAAATGGCAACTTGCTCCAGTATTCTTGCCTGGAGAATCCCATGGAGAGAGGAGCCTGGCAGGCTATAGTCCATAGGGTCACAAATGGTCGGACACAACTGAAGCGACAACACGTACAAGGTGATTTGGACATTTTATTGCTTATTCAACCTTTTTACCTCGTTACTGCTGGGTTCCCATTCTATTTTCAAGCCCAGATTGTGAATCCATCTCATTGTATCTGCCCCATCCCACTCGAGCTAAACCTTTCTGTGGACATTCCAAACTAGATTTGACGTGACATGCATGTTCAAGATACCAAGTCATGGATAGTCAGAATGACAATGATATAGTAGATCAAGGCCTTAAGAGAAAGTCAGTGTTTCACCTGCAGCCATTATACTTTGCCGTATGATAAACTATCCCAAAAACTAGTGTTTTAAGACAGGAACAAAAATTCATCAGTTCAGATTCTATAGGTCAGCAATTTAGCAAGTCTCAACACACAAGTACTTTTTAAACCTCTGTTTGTATCACATTTGTTAGCCATTAACATATATGTAAAGCAAGTCACATGGCCAAAGCTCCAATAATGTGGGAGGGAACTACAGAGAGGTGATGAGGGAGGAAGCATGATTTATTGGGCCACTACTTTCATAATGGACAACAAGAACCAAACCCCAGTAGGTAAAATTATGAAGACTCCATGAAAGGAAATGCAATAAATATTTAATCTGATCTTTCTACCAAAGTGCCGTTAGCTGCTTATAAATTATTGATGAACAATGTTTTCTCACTCTTTAAATAATGGTATCTAAGGGTTTGAGGTGAGATCATTTAAAAATTAAACCCTCAACTACTGCAGTTTTATTTTTATCAGTGTCATTTTCCACCAGTTATACTTTCACTTTGATTTTGGGTCGTAAAGAAATCTTTAACAAAGACTTGGCAAAAACCATTTGTGAGGCCCTGTTGTCTTTTAGCTTAACTAATGCTGTTCACTTATATCAGCTGAAAATCTAACTCATATGCAACTTTTTTTCACTGGAAATTGTTTGGGAGAAAACCACGCCCCGTGAAAGAGGGAGCCCTTTATTATTCATGGGTAGATATTCTGTATTTGTGATTTAACCTTGATCTGAAAGTCACCTAAGAGTAAGCAGTTTTTCTTTTCTTTATCTCAATTAGTCAGTGTCCTGAAGGATATGTGTGTGTAAAAGCTGGTGTAAATCCTGATGATGGCTACACAAATTTTGACAGCTTTGGCTGGGCCTTATTAGCTCTATTTCGGTTAATGACGCAGGATTACCCTGAAGCACTTTATCACCAGGTAAGAACACAGAATCTGCACTGCACGTAAGGATGATGCCATGCTCCTCCTTTCTAAAATAATGATCAAATGTAATGTACTTTATTAAATTTTTGTGTGGAGAAGAATTTGAGGCCAGAAGGAAATAGAATTATTCAATGTCAAACTGTCTGTAAACACTGAGCCCACGTCAGTGTTCTTATGTATTGGTATCTTATTTAATCTTTGAAACAATCCTACAAAGTCAGGATATAAATATGTGCATATGCTTTTACATGAAGACCCTAAGATCAAAGCAGGCAGATAACTTCCCCAAAGTTAAAACACACGTATCTACCAGAGATCACTGTACTACTCTGTGGTCTTATATATTTGACATTAACTAGAGAGCATTCGGAGAAGGCAATGGCACCCCACTCCAGTACTCTTGCCTGGAAAATCCCATGGACAGAGGAGCCTGGTAGGCAGTCCATGGTGTTTCGAAGAGTCGGACATAACTGAGCGACTTCACTTTCATTTTTCACTTTCATGAATTGGAGAAGGAAGTGGCAACCCACTCCAGTGTTCTTGCCTGGAGAATCCCAGGGACGGGGGAGCCTGGTGGGCTGCCGTCTATGGGGTCACACAGAGTCAGACACGACTGAAGCGACTTAGCAGCAGCAGCAGCAGCAGAGAGCATTTCTAGATGCTAATTCTCCAGACAAAAAATTTGAACCTATGATATTACCATCTGTTAAGAAATTGTTGGGACTTCCCTGATGGTCCAGTGGCTAAGACTCTGAGCTCCCAATTCAGGGGGAGTGAATTTGATCCCTGGTCAAGGAACCCCATGTATTGCAACCAAGAATTCACATGCTGAAACTAAAGATTATTCATGCCTACAATGTACTATTACTTTTTAATTCTTCTGTTTCTTCTTATCCTCCTTTAATAGTCAGTCATGCTCCAGTTATAGTAACAGAAAGCTTACTGTTATGAGACTTTAAATAAAAATTCTGAGTCTCCTTTCATAACTGATGATTTGTGTGCCATAGTTTCTCAGAAGGATATAATATATACTCATTAAAAATGTAGATTCAGCTTTTCTTTTAAGAAAATAAAAGTGGAATATGCAGTGTTTTTCAGCAGCATAGTTAATATCAAAAGATATTAGATAAAATAATTACTTTATTTTAAAAGTATGTGCAGTTGAAGAATACTCTTTTTAAACACACATGTACTGTACTTTTTATGATTGAATAGATAAATTATGGTGTGTATGTGCATATGTGTGTGTTTACAGGCCATTAATAATGATAAGAATAATGTAATATATTTTTAGCACAAAGATTCATAATATATTATTAAATGAAAATCAAGTAAACCAAACATGCTTGTAGGAAAATTATATTTCTAGTAGAAGTACTTAAAATATTACAAGTGATTGTTTTCTTTATGCAAACTATATTTTTCTAATTTTGAAAGAGTAGTATATTGTTATTTGTCAAACTTTTTGACAAATATCATGCCTCCTCCACAACACTAGGAACTTCTTATTTCTGAAATAATCTTACCATGTTATCCTCTTCAAAATCCTCCAGTGATTTCCAAATGTCTGTAGGATGAAGTTCAGTGTCCAAATGCATGGTCCATAGCTCCCTTTAAGATATAGTCTCTGCATTCATATTTGCTTGTTCAGCATTTCTGCCCACTAGGAGATAAACGACCTAAGAAGTCTGATTTTAATTTTTGTATTCTCAGCATCTAACATATAGAAATGCTTAATAAAATTTTAATAAACAAAAAATTTAAGGGAATATTTATGAATTGTTTACTTTATATAATAGTGAATGTCTTGCCTTTTATTTACAGCTTTCAAAGTGTATAAGTTAATTTACTTGTTAGCAACGGTTTAAAAGAAATATCATCACACAGCAGGGAAATGAGAAATCAGTCTGGGAGTGCCCTGATTCTGGAGTCTTTCAAGACTTTTATCATTATTGCACTCTAGGATTTTATTGACTAGTATAGATAAGGTTTGCTTTGATTTGGACTGAATTTTTTACTCAGCACTGCTCTATTGAACCGACTATGACTAGGTAAATTCAATAGTTATTCCCAAAGAGTACAGCTTGTGTTTTGGAGAATATCATTCCCCATTCATTAAACAAGCATTATTTAATTCAAGTACTCTGATGTAGCATTGGTACAGAAATGAACAAAGCAGGTTGTCAGTCCTCATGCTGCTGCTGCTGCTAAGTCGCTTCAGTCGTGTCCGACTCTGTGGGACTCCATAGATGGCAGCCCACCAGGCTCCACTATCCCTGGGATTCTCCAGGCAAGAACACTGGAGTGGGTTGCCATTTCCTTCTCCAATGCATGAAAGTGAAAAGTGAAAGTGAAGTCGCTCAGTCGTGTCCGACTCCTAGCGACCCCATGGACTGCAGCCCACCAGGCTCCTCCTTCCATGGGATTTTCCAGGCAAGAGTACTAGAGTGGGGTGCCATTGCCTTCTCCATAGTCCTCATGGAGTAGAGTTATATTCAACCATAGTTGACATTTATCACATACTTGCCATGATCTAAGATCTTCTCATACATTGTTTCATTTGATTTTCATAAAAATATATGGTAAACAGGCTATAATTAACCCCTGTTTTCTGCTAAAATACAATAAAACTTGAATTTGCACCCTTTTTCATTCTTACAAGATTGTATACTTTTATTCTCCATCAGCTTCATTTAGTGGAAAGAGCAAAAATTTTGGATTCAGGTATTTCCCCACAGCTGTGAGATCTTTATCTAATTTCATCTCCTTTTTACATGGTAAATACAATGTAAATATTTTGCATAGAATTAAGGAAATAATAAACATAAAATATTTAGAATTAAGGAAATAATGAACATAAAGTATTTATTAATGTGTATATCCTACAATACTCATGATATCTAATACTGACTTCTGAATGTATTGTTGATAACAGTTATTTAGTGGGGGAAATATTTAACCAAATCCTAAATAGCTTACTCACTTGGATAATAGAGTTTATTAAAAATACTGTTAAAGGAAAACATACTATAGATTAATAAGAAATTATTTCTGATTAAATGTTAGAACTTCCTGTTAATTTGTAAACATTCTTAACTCATATCAACACAATATTTTCTGTAAGTAATACTTGTCTATTGATTCAAATGAATGCTTAAAAATGAAAACTATTTCCATATCCATATGTTTTCCTGATATTTGTTCATCTACTTGTAATCAGTGAGGATAGATCAGTAGACTATATTTTGGATTTGTAATATCTACTTACAAATTTTTAAATTTTCTGATATATCTTAGGTAATTATTTTGAAATAAAAGCCAGTTGATGCTCGGTTTAGGAATCTACTACTTCGTATTTTTCTATCCATAAATGGGGTTTCCCAGGTGGTACTAGTAGTTAAGAACCTGCCTGCCAATGCAGGAGACATAAGACATGCAGGTTCGATCCCTGGCTTGGGAAGATCCCCTGGAGAAGGACATGGCAACCTACTCCAGTATTCTTGTCTGGAGAATCCCTAGGACAGAGCATCCTGGCAGGATACAGTTCATAGGGTCATAGAGTCAGACACGACTGAAGCAACTTGGCACACGTGCTGTGCTTAGTGTCTCAGTCTTGTCTGACCCTTTGTGACCCCACGGGCTGTAGCCTGACAGATTCCTCTGTCCATGAGGATTTTCCAGGCAAGAATACAGGCGTAGGTTGCCATGCCCTCCTCCAGGGTACCTTCCCAAGCCAGGGATTGAACCCATGCCTCCTGCATTGCAGGTGGATTCTTTACTGTCTGGGCCACCAGGTAAGCATGCATGTACATCCATAAATGACTTAATATATGTGAATTATATGACTTTCCTATGTGATTTGTTTAGAGGTTCTTCACGAAAGCAAGTATCCTGACAGATAATCAAATATTCCTGTTCCTCCTCTCTTTGAACAGACATGATTTTGTACTTTGTTGTGATGTTTCCATAAAGTAATGATCCAAGGAAAGTAATATCCAGACATTCATTCTTTGACTTTATTACACTTCATAAGAAAATGGCAATCCACTCCAGTGTTCTTGCCTGGAGAATCCCAGGGACGGCAGAGCCTGGGGGGCTGCCGTCTATGGGGTCACACAGAGTCAGACACGACTGAAGTGACTTAGCATAGCATATATTTAAAGATTCTATTGCAAAGAAAACAATCATTCATATTTGGACTATCCAGCTTTCTTTATTGAAAGATGACAGTTTTTTCCTTTCATTATGTTTGATCTGTTAATGAAGACAAAAACATCAAATGCTCACCCTGAATTAAATTACTAAATTCTTCCCTGGTTTTGTACCATTTTGTATCTTACGAATATGTCTAAAGTTAAAGAGCTTTTCACTTATTTATCCAGGTAAAGCCAGTACTTTAACTGCCTTGTAATTGCATTCCACTTGTAACTAAATTCTAACAAAATTTCTTTTTTTTTTTCTTCATTTTAAAATAAGAGATCACAGTAAGACAAATAACATTTCCTCTCTGTCTTTTTTCCACCTCTCCTTAGATCCTTTATGCTTCTGGGAAGGTCTACATGATATTTTTTGTTGTGATAAGTTTTTGGTTTGCCTTTTATATGGCAAGTTTGTTCTTAGGCTTACTTGCTATATCCTATGAAGAAGAAAAGCAGACAGCTGCTGAAAAAGCTACGATTGATCAGGAATTTCAGAAGTCTTTGCCAGAACTTCAAGAAGAAAAAATAACAGCAGAGGTATAGATTTTTTTAATGCTCTTTTAGAGTCAGAATGTATCTTCTGAAGTCTTGGAGCATATGTGTTCTAATAGATGTTCAGTATCTATGTATGGTACATGATAAGGTCATAAGTGATTTTAGTAAAAGGGCTCACTTTCACTATATAACATTCTTTTCTGAGTGTGGTGTGGTAAGAGTGACCATTTTTTGGTCACTTAATATATACAATATTTTTGTTCCAAAATGCATATTGCTCCTGCTACTGCTGCTAAGTCACTTCAGTCGTGTCCGACTCTGTGTGACCCCATAGACGGCAGCCCATCAGGCTCCCCTGTCCCTGGGAGTCTCCAGGCAAGAACACTGGAGTGGGTTGCCATTTCCTTCTCCAATGCATGAAAGTAAAAAGTGAAAGTGAAGTCACTCATTCGTGTCCGACCCTCAGCAACCCCATGGACTGCAGCCCACCAGGCTCCTCTGTCCATGGGATTTTCCAGGCAGGAGTACTGGAGTGGGGTGCCATTGCCTTTACTACTGCTAATAAACTACGGGTGTGTATATATATATATATATATATATATATATATATGTGTGTGTGTGTGTGTGTGTGTCTGTCTGTGTGTGTGTGTGTATATATATATATACAATATATATTATATTATATATATAATAAACTATGGGTGTGTATATATATGTATATATGTATTTGAACTTCTCATAATGCAGTACACTTTTTTTTCTTATAATGCAGGCATAGTTTATTAATTTAAACTTACTTCATACAGCACATTAGAATTGACTTTGGAAATTTTCAGTGTTCAACTCAGAAGTGATAGCACCTTCCACAATTTAGAAGCTAGAAAGTACTAAAACCATGGATCAAAGTATAGTAGGGAAGTTGTAAAAAGAGAAAAAAAATAATGACTTTCTGGCTCTTTCAAGAGGAAATGCACCGTCCATCCTGGCATAAGAAGTTATGTTATCTGTGCAGTAATTAAGTTCATGATAAGTAAAACAATGCAGTTTTACTCTAATTTTCAATTACCCTGGTGTTCTGTTTGAATGTACTTTTGGATGTTTAGCTTCAGAGCAAAAGATCTGGTCTATGAATCTAAAAGTATTGGCAGAAGTAATACTACAGTTACATAAAATTGTCTTTAAAAAAATCTGAATTCTGCTGTAAGTGTGCAAATAGGGAGAACAGGCCCCCAGAAAGCAACCAGAAGCAGCTTTCTTATATTCCACAGGACCTGGCTGTCTCACACCTCTTCCTAGGCTTAGCTCAGTTGCCTAGTATCCCTCCCCAGAGCTGTCCAGGTATGTGGTGGGCAAGGGCCAGAGCAGCCTGAGGGGGTGGCACTCATGCCTCTTCTGAGGTGTTGCTGTCTTCCCTGGTGTTGTGAGGTGCCCCACTGCCTCAGAGTTTGTCCTTCGGAAGGTGCTCGGCCCAGAGTGGTCACAACCAAGTCCAGTGCCCTCACCCACTGACCTGGTTACAGGGCCCTCACTTGCGGGAAGGGAGCCATGCCTTGCCTTCTCTTCCATCCCTCTGGGTTTGTTACTATTTTCACTCTTGACTTGTTAATGAAGATTGTCTACATGGGAATAAGTATTTGAACTACATTTTCTAGTAGATGTAAAAAGGACAGATTGAGGGAGCAAAGGATAGAAAAGATCTGTATCTTGCTTATCCTTCATATAGAAAGGATTAAAAAAAAAATTGAGGAAAAGGGCCATGATTCACTCTGGCATGTGTGGTATGACTGGCTAAGAAGTTCTTTAATCCCAAAGGCCTCTGCTGGACCAAAAGGGAAAAATGATAACTCTCTATTAACTAGCTCTCTCATTAAGTTGTGGTCAGTGAAGAAACTCAAGAAAAGTCACTCCACTAAAAAGTAGGACCTGAATGACATAATGTAGGATCATAGCAAATGACAAGTTATTGATAGATACATATATCTACGAGGTCAGTGCATACCCCTGAAAGAAGAAGCAATTGTAGATGGTATGAAGAAAGGATGTATATTAATCAAAAGAAGCTCTTGACTATAGCCATTATATCACTCATGAGGAAGTCACAGATGAACTACAAAGCTTTCTGTCTGTAGAAATGAGTCTGAGATCCTACAGATTGAATGATTTTAGTCCAAATGATATGTGGAATGTATAATTTGAAGTGGCGTTTCAAATGACAAGAGCTACACACAGATATATCCAAGAGCACAATTCTTCTCTTATTTCAGATGAGATGCCCTATTAACTCTGCCTGTGAAAAACTTAGAGTATTTTGTAATTTCCCAATATCTCCATTCATTTAGCTATTCTGGACCACATAAACCCTTTCTGGATTTAAATAAAGTCTTTCAATTATGAAAGATTTCTTTTCCTGGAAGAGTACTAGAACATTTTGTCATGCAAAAGTGTTCTGGGAAAATGAGAGTAAAAGTCATTTTTACAAGATATATTTTCTTTTCCTTTTTTACACATAAGAAAATGCTGGAGAATGAAGAATTTTAAATGGAACATACTGAGGACTCTTTAGGTGACTGATGTAACACTCAGCAAATTCTAATTCCTATGTTGAAATTACTGGGAAATTGCATATGTGTTTAATATTCTCACATTACAAGAAAACAGTAGATTATATTTGCTAAAATCACAGTTTTGCAGTCAGATTAATATAGATTTCAGTCCATTTTAGCTGCTTACTAGATTTATGATATTTGCCAAGTATGTTAACCTTTCTTTGTTGTTGTTGTTACTCAGTCACTCAGTCTGGTCCAACTGTTTGCAACCCAATGGACTGCAGCACGCCATGCTTCCCCATCCTTCACTGTCTCTTGGAGTTTGGTAAAACTCATGTCCATTGAGTTGGTGATGCCATCTGTCACCCCCTTCTCCTCCTGCCTTCAGTCTTTCCCAACATCAGGGTCTTTTCCAATGAGTTGGATCTCCACATCAGGTGGCTAAAGTATTGAGACTTCAGCTTTACCATCAGTCCTTCTAATGAATAATCAGTGTGGATTTCCTTTAGGATTGACTGGTTTGATCTCATTGTAGTCCAAGAAACTCTCATAAGTCTTCTCCAGCACCACAGTTTGAAAGCATCAATTCTTTGGCACTCAGCCTTCTTTATGGTTCAACTCTCACATCTGTATATGACTACTGGAAAAACCATAACTTTGAATATATGGACCATTATCAGCAAAGTAATATCTCTGCCTTTTATATGCTGTCTAGGTTTGTCAAAGCTTTTCTTCTAAGAAGCAAGTGTATTTAAATTTCATGGCTGCAGCCACAGTGGTTTTGTGGCCCAGGAAAATAAAGCCTGTCACTGTTTCCATTTTTTCCCCATCTATTTGCCATGAAATGAGGGGACCGGATGCCGTGATCTTTGTTTTTTGAATTTTGAGTTTTCAGCCAGCTTTTTAACTCTCCTTTTTCACCTTCATCAAGAGGCTCTTTAATTCCTCTTCACTTTCTGTCATTAGGGTGTATTATTTACATATCTGAAGTTAACCGGTCTAAACCTCAGCTTCTTCATCTGTAAGGTGTATATTATAATATCTGTCATAAGTTGTGAGATTCAAATTAAATAGATGCTTATAAAGCACTTAGCACTGCTTAGAGTATACTAAGCAACTGAAAAAATGGTATTGATTAATTATAGGAAACACAGGAAGACAACTGCAAGAAGGCACAGCAGTCCATATGGAGAATACTCATCAATATGAAATTCTCAAGTCTTTGACTGTGTCCCCCTTTTAGGGATAATTAAAATAATAATAATGATAATAATAGTATATAATATTTATTGTCAGCTATGTGCCAGGAGAAGAGAGCGGCAGAGAATGAGAGGGTTAGATAGCATCGCCGATCAATGGACGTGACTTTGAGCAAACTCGGGGAGATAGTGAAGGACAAGGAAGCCTGGCATGGTGTGGTCCATGTGGTCACAAAGAGTCAGATATGACCTAGCGACTGAACAACATCATGTGCCGGACACATAAATAGTGTCTTCACAGATTCTCAATTTAATTCTTATTGAGGAGTTCCAGTTGCAAAATTCGATCTATATTTATAGGTATTTGATTTCTCGACAGTGAGAAAGAGCACATTTTTCATCATTGTTCTAGAGAATCAACACTGAAACCTTATTATTCCATCAATTACACAGTTTCTAGGTGAAATTTGTCTATGAATTCTCAGTTATTGGCAAAACTTCAGAAAAGAGTCAGATACATACAACAGTAGAATGTAGGTATTAAAAAATATTTGCCCATCTAAAATGACAATCTTAGAATTCACCTGTATAATTAAATAAAACATCATTGGCAATTTTATGTATTAGGCATTGTATTAAACATTGGAGATTTAAAAATTAGTGAATACAAATGCACTGTCTATCTTCATGAAGCTAGTGGTCTAATGGGGAGATAAACTATAAAATTATTATAGCATATCTGTAACTGGGACCACCAGGCATCATGTTTCCTGATGTTTTTAAATAGGAAACATAAAATACCACAATATGTTCTTGCCAAAATCTGCACTGTCTAATAAGCTTCTAAATCTAACCATCTCTTTCTAGAGACTATAGGAGAGAAGAATGCATTAAATTACACTAAAAAGATATAATCTGCCAAATTAAGAATGTGGAAAATTCTATGAGTGATTCAGTATTTTTAACAAATCATATAGGATAAATAAAATGATATAAGATAACCAACAGAACTACAAACCAAAAAAAGTTTTACCCCTTTTGTATTTTGATTGGAACAAATTAACTATAATAGAATGTTTCTGAGTAATGAAAGAAAATTGAGCATGATCTAGGTATTGGATAATATTAAGGAATTACTAATTTTCCTTGATTTTGGCAATGGTGTTGTGATTATTTTTTAAAAGAGCTTACCCTGAAATTTTATGATGTGTGAAATTTGTTTTACAATACTTCAGGAAAAAAGTAGGGTGGGTAATACATGAAAAACGGAAAGTATAATGTAATTAATGGTTGAAGCAACCTATTGGGTACCTGGTGCATATTATTCTTCCCTAAGAAAATTAAATGAAAATGTGGAAGTTGCTATAAAAGTGAGAAACATAGTGTTTGAGAGCCTTTAATAAAGTTTTCTCTGAGTCAGAAAAGGTTTTTATGAGGTCCCCGCACTTGAGTTGAGATCTGAAGAATGAGTCCTTGCTCTCTGATGGGCAGGAACAGGATGAGTTAGAGAATGAAATAGGCCAGTGTGGTTTCGGTAAGGAGAGAGAGCCTGAGTCCAAGATAGAACATTCCAGGTGTTCATTGCTTAACACCAGAAGTATGACTGAGTTCTTCCTTATTAATAGCTCCCTTCCAGAGAAAATTGAAATCAGTGCTGAGAAGAATCTTAGCCCCTTCCAGTCTAATTTTAACATTGGATTGTCTAAAATTCAGGCATATGCCCTTATTAGCTCTTATACTTTCAAAAAGATTTTTTTCCCATCATAGTCCTCTCAATTTGCATTATAAAATAGCAATATCTTTAGTAGTTAGCCAACTTAGTAGTTGGGCACTTATTCAATATTTTTGAAAGGCTCAATTGAGGTAAATATATTACTAGACTGATAATGTAGTTTGTTCATTTTATATCCTAAAATACAGCCTTGCATGTGTGCATGCTAAGTCGTTTCAGTTATTTCCAACTCTTTTGACCATATGGGCTGTAGCCCACCAGGCTCCTCTGTCCGTGGGATTACCCAGGCAAGAATACTGGAGTGGGTTGCCTTGCTCTCCTCCAGGGAATCTTTCCGACCTAGGGATCGAACCCCACGTCTCTTAAGTCTCCTGCATTGGCAGGTGGGTTCTTTACCACACAGCACCAGGGAAGCCCAAATGTATCCACTGCTGCCGCTGCTGCTAAGTCGCTTCAGTCGTGTCCGACTCTGTGCGACCCCATACACGGCAGCCCACCAGGCTCCCCCGTCCCTGGGATTCTCCAGGCAAGCACACTGGAGTGGGTTGCCATTTCCTTCTCCAATGCATGAAAGTGAAAAGTGAAAGTGAAGTCGCTCAGTCGTGTCTGACTCTTAGCGACCCATGGACTGCAGCCTACCAGGCTCCTCCGTCGATGGGATTTTCCAGGCAAGAGTACTGGAGTGGGTTGCCTTCTCCGCCATAGACGGCAGTTCAAGCTAAATCAGTAAAGAATTGAGCCTTGACTGTATCAACAATAATATTATTACCCTCCCCACTCCACTGCCCCTCCAACTACGGATGATTATCTTTACTGGATTGTTCTTTGATGTAAATTCATCAAACGTTGTCACTATCAGAAGCAGAATTATTCTGAGAAATAATTCCTCAGTATTAAGATTATACTGGAGGATATTATTAACGATTTGACAGAGTATCTTTATGAAGAAACACCTGGCAAATTCCTCTTGGACTTTAATAAGAGAAAAATTATAGTTCTGTTGGATTTTAATTCATAGAAATTTGGAATTATATAAACTATCACATATTGTATGTAGCCTTGTAAGTCAGATAAGAAAATACTTTCTGGAATGAGCATGGTTTAGATATTTTCCAGGCAAAAGTGCTGGAATGGATTGCCATTTCCTTCTCCAGGGGATCTTCCCGACCCAGGGATCAAACCCAGGTCTCCCACTTTGCAGGCAGACACTTTACTGTCTGAGCCACCAAGGAAGCCCAGATAAATAAGTTTTGCATCCTGAGCTTTTGCTTATTTTTTCAATTAAGAAAAAAAGTGAGGCAACAGAGATCTGTAGACTTAAAGAACCTGTCATTTTTCTGATGGAACTCAGTATGTAGTGGAGTTGGTTTTTACCTCTTTGAGTTCTAGTATTTTTGAAATTAGGGGGAACTTGACTGGTACTGAGTGAGACGAATTTGATGATTTCCTTGATCTCTCTTCTGGGACTTCAGATAGACCACAGCAGAGCCTGCCAGCCAGGGTGTTCTGGGTTATCAGTGAACCTCAACCATTAATTCCCTCAGTGCCCGTGCCAGTTATCCTTATTCAAAAGGTACCTCACTTATGTAAGTTTATTCACTGGTGACTAAGATGGCAAAGAAATCTGCCTGCAATGAGGGAGACCCAGGTTTCATCCCTGGGTCAGGAAGATCCCCTGGAGAAGGCAATGGCTTCCCACTCCAGTATTCCTGCCTGGATAATTCCACGGACAGAGGAGCCTGGTGGGCTACAGTCTCTGGGGTCACAAAAAGTCAGACACACCTGCGTGACTAACACACACTATTTCACCTATTAAGCTCACCTATTTACCAAATTAACAAACATACAAATATTATTATTCTTTGTGTGTGCCGAATGTAAAAATCCTTGGGAGTTCTGTGGTGCAATATCATCTACCCCTTGTCAGTTACTTACAGTTTAAATTCAAAAACAAAATTTACTCATGATCACTAGAAACCTCTGGGGCCATACTTGTGATAATCATGAATGTGTAGAGCTTGTAACACCTACATCAAAACCTTAGAGTTTTGAGTGCCTTTCCAATGCAAGGGTTCTTTTAAACTTTGTAACTGTATCAGCCAAACAGGATGTCTTAAAACCATTATACAAGAGACAAGAGGGACAGAAAGAAATGATTTCTTTTGGGGATTATTATGTGTATTCTAATCAGACCCATCCTTTAAAATTCATTCTGTTACCCGATATTACATGAGACATATTTTATCATTTCAACACCAAATAATTTGATTTAATCAAGAGAGTTTATGAAGTCATAGTTAACATATCTTCAAGTAACACCGTAAAACGGAGAAAGCAATGGCACCCCACTCCAGTACTCTTGCCTGGAAAATCCATGGACAGAGGAGCTTGGTAGGCTACAGTCCATGGGATCGCTAAGAGTCTGACACTTAGTCAACTGAGCAACTTCACTTTCGCTTTTCACTTTCATGCATTGGAGAAGGAAATGGCAACCCACTCCAGTGTTCTTGCCTGGAGACTCCCAGGGACGAGGGAGCCTGGTGGGCTGCTGTCTATGGGGGTCACACAGAGTTGGACACGACTGAAGTCACTTAGGAGCAGCAGCAGCAGCAGCAACACCTTAAAAATATAAGGTGTTAGAGAAATGTAAGGTGTTAATATTCAGTAGCATATCTGCCAACTGGATGTTCCACAATAATTCTAAACTGGACATTGAATTCTTTGTCAAATACGGGTAATAGCACTAACATTCTCTAGTTTACTCCTTTTATAGTTGACCTCATAGTATAACGTGATTTGGTTGACTTACAAGTAATGCAGATATATTTTCCAAACAATCCTAAGTCGGTTTAATAGTACATATGGTGGGACTTCCCTGAGAGTCTAGCGGTTAGGATACGTGCTTCTGCTGCAAGTGCGATGGTTTGATCCCTGGTTGGGGCACTAAGATCTCTCATCCACACAGCCAAAAAAAAAAAAAAGTACCTATAGTGTAAAAAGTGGCAAATTATGGAACCCAGAAAGGTTTGGGGAAGTAAGAATTGGCATTTTTAAGTAGGTTATAAACCTTCTTATAACTCTAGTCTTGAATCTACAAAGGGGAGAAGCCAGAATTAGACTCATCAAATTTCTTTTTAGACCAAGACCATACAAATAGAAATGAAGAAAAGATCATCAACTTCCATGATTACTTCTTTGGATGTGTTGGATGATGCTACTATCAGCCATAAAGAAGGTAAAGTAAAAAATATTTAGACATGATGAAAGGTATCATTCGTATAACTCACTTTTAAGAAACCCTCCAGTTTCTTCAGAATTTTACTTGATAATAACTAAAATTTAAGGAAGAACCTGAGACTATTAGGGTTAACAGTTTAAAATTTCATAAGCGTAATGTTTTAAACACTGGAAAAGGCCACCAAAAACTGCCAAGGAATTTTCTTTAACACTGAAAGTGACATGAGCATTTTAACTAAAAATACAGGTTGGAGTGTATAACATTAACATCTTAAGGCTCTTTTTATACTTGTCTCTACTTGTAATATGTATATAACCAGTAATCATTATTATAGACAATATTGAAAGACATTATTTTGTAAAGCATATAAATCTAACATTATACACATGGTACTCTCAGTTATATTCCATATTAGTTTTTCTTGAGAAGTACTCCTATATTTTAATTCTAGTACATAATTTTTTCATTTTCATTTGTCTAACTCAGCAAGCATCAGCAAAATAGAGGAAATTTACTTTGCTCTGATTTTCATTAATTCAAAATATTTCTGTTTGCTATTTCAAAATCAGAAGTCTAGGTTATAAACCTCCCTTTGCATGCAAAATTTTCTACTAATTAGATGCTTAATGCTTAAATAAACAATTAACTCATGTATAATTTTCTGTTCTTTCAGTTTCAGAGCTTAAAAAATCCAGGCAGAGATGCCCATTTTGTTGGTATAAATTTGCTAAAACTTTCTTGATCTGGGATTGTTCTCCCTGTTGGTTAAAATTGAAAGAGTTTGTTCACAGGATTATAATGGACCCATTTACCGATCTTTTCCTTACCATATGCATTATTCTAAACATACATTTTTTGGCCTTGGAACACTATCCGATGAGTCTGGAAACCAGCAATATTCTCAGCATTGGAAACGTGGTAAGGCTCTCATTGTAAGTTATTTTCTCCTGCAATTTCAGCTTTTCTTTAGTCACCGTTATCCTCATTATTTTACTTTATAACTCCAAAATGTTGCAAATACATTGTATGAGTATTAAATGAAGTATTGTTTTCATGCTTCCTTACCTCTCCAAGCCGTCCTTTGTAAATGTTCTTATCTTTGAATAGATTTCTAGCTGCTGCTGCTGCTGCTAAGTCGCTTCAGTCGTGTCTGACTCTATGCGACCCCATAGACGGCAGCCCACCAGGCTTCCCGGTCCCTGGGATTCTCCAGGCAAGAACACTGGAGTGGGTTGCCATTTCCTTCTCCAATGCAGGAAAGTGAAAAGTGAAAGGGAAGTCGCTCAGTCGTGTCTGACTCTTATCGACCCCATGGACTGCAGCCTACCAGGCTCCTCTGTCCATGGGATTTTCCAGGCAAGAGTACTGGAGTGGGTGCCATTGCCTTCTCCGAGATTTCTAGCTAAAGTCTATTTAAATTTAAGATTTCTAGCTAGCTGCAATGCAGTCAAGTTAAATAGAAATTATTTATTTCCTCTCCCATCTCAAATATCCGCTGTCTTCATATGGTAGCCCCTAGATCACAAGGGCAGAGGTGAAATAAAAGAGTGAGTAACAGTGAAAAAGCACTTCACTGCCACTTGAATTTTGAATCCTGTTACAACTGAACCTGCCTTAGACTGGAGCTTATCTTTCTGGCAAGGTATTTTAGAAATTCACCTTTTTTTTTTTTTTCCATGTAAAAAAAGGCAAAAGAAAAAGATTTACATGAGTTTAAAAACAAGTCCTATTCAATCAATTTTGTTCAATCTATATTGTTCAATTTTGTTTGCTTTTATTGCTGTTGTTTAGTTGCTTGTAATTAAACAACAGGAATAGTAGGCTTTTCTGGTGGCTCAGATGGTAAAGAATCCTCCTGCAATGCTGGATACCTGGGTTTAGATCCCCTGGAAGAGGACATGGCAACCCACTGCAGTACTTTTGCCTTGAGAATCCCTATGGACAGAGGAGCCTGGTGGGCTACAGTCTACGGGATCGCAAAGAGTCAGACATGACTGAGCGACTAAACACAGCACAGCACAGTTGCTTGATATTAATACTGTCAGTTGTTATGAATTTTGAACTATATATTTATTTGCTACCAAAACAATAATTTAGTTATTTCTACCAGTATAGTTTTCAAATGACAGTTTTCATAAGTTTACCTTTTTTTAGATCATCTATATTTTTAAATTTTCCTTTTATATTTTTAAAAATTAAATATCTTAATATGGAAAAAGCAAGAGAGTTCCAGAAAAACATCTATTTCTGCTTTATTGACTATGCCAAAACCTTTGACTGTGTGGATCACAATAAACTGTGGAAAATTCTGAAAGAGATGGGAATACCAGACCACCTGATCTGCCTCTTGAGAAATTTGTATGCAGGTCAGGAAGCAACAGTTAGAACTGGACATGGAACAACAGACTGGTTCCAAATAGGAAAAGGAGTTCGTCAAGGCTGTATATTGTCACCCTGCTTATTTAACTTCTGTGCAGAGTACATCATGAGAAACGCTGGACTGGAAGAAACACAAGCTGGAATCAAGATTGCCGGGAGAAATATCAATAACCTCAGATACACAGATTACACCACCCTTATGGCAGAAAGTGAAGAGGAACTCAAAAGCCTCTTGATGAAAGTGAAAGTGGAGAGTGAAAAAGTTGGCTTAAAGCTCAACATTCAGAAAACGAAGATCATGGCATCCGGTCCCATCACTTAATGGGAAATAGATGGGGAAACAGTGGAAACCGTGTCAGACTTTATTTTTGGGGGCTCCAAAATCACTACAGATGGTGACTGCAGCCATGAAATTAAAAGACGCCTACTCCTTGGAAGGAAAATTATGACCAACCTAGATAGCATATTCAAAAGCAGAGACATTACTTTGCCAACAAAGGTTCGTCTAGTCAAGGCTATGGTTTTTCCTGTGGTCATGTATGGATGTGAGAGTTGGACTGTAAAGAAGGCCGAGCGCCGAAGAATTGATGCTTTTGAACTGTGGTGTTGGAGAAGACTCTTGAGAGTCCCTTGGACTGCAAGGAGATCCAACCAGTCCATTCTGAAGGAGATCAGCCCTGGGATTTCTTTGGAAGGAATGATGCTAAAACTGAAACTCCAGTACTTGGGCCACCTCATGCGAAGAGTTGACTCATTGGAAGAGACTCTGATGCTGGGAGGGATTGGGGGCAGGAGGAGAAGGGGACGACAGAGGATGAGATGGCTGGATGGCATCACTGACTCGACGGACATGAGTCTGAGTGAACTCCGGGAGTTGGTAATGGACAGGGAGGCCTGGCATGCTTCGATTAATGGGGTCACAAAGAGTCGGACACGACTGAGCGACTGAACTGAACTGAACTGAATATGTACTCTTTATCCCCAAAGGAACTATTCAAAATGAAAAGATTTTCACTCTCAAATATTCTTTTGTTTTCTTCCAAGATGGCTTTTATTAAAGTAATTGAAGATTCTATATACAATGTTTGATATTAGATTGCCAAACAAAATATATGAACCTGTCCTTGTGATGTAGACTCCAAAACTAATCATATTTTGATGGAGAAAATATGAAGAAAGTAACAGTGAAAATTTATTCTGTGTATGAGGGTTCTGATAGAGCTATTGGAATCATATTCTTATCCCTGTGTTTTGTTTTATTTAGGTGTTTATTGGAATTTTCACAGCAGAGATGATTTTTAAAATAATTGCCATGTATCCATATGGATATTTCCAAGTAGGCTGGAACATTTATGATAGCCTAATTGTGTTCCATGGTTTAGCAGAACTTTATCTAACAAATTTTCATGGACTGGCTATTTTGCGATCATTCAGGGTGGTAAGTAGAATACAAGACCTAAATTTTATTTTATAAAAATTCATTTCAGTTTTCTCAGGCATAAAGTGGGAAGAATAGTAATACCTATCCTGATGGTATGTTGGAACTATTAAATGAAATAATTCATATATAACAAGCTTAGAAAGTAACCCAGAAAAGAGTAAGTAGTCTCTAATGCTGTTTGGCCCAGGCATTAAAAGAAACAAGCCATATATACAGTGAATTTGAGATATAGTTCTATAAAGCAGGGTCAGGATTACTGGGTCAGTTTTGAGAAGCAGAGTAATACAGAGTCCAAAAAGCTGAATGCCAATGTGTAACTAAAGAATTAGAATCAGGTGAGTATATCTAAATGTAAATTTGAAAATTTTATAAAAGAAGGACTGTCAGGCTAATAGAATGTTGCTATGAAGGTTATTAAGTCAGAATCAATATATGCATAAAATGTAGGTGGTAGTAAAAACATCAGAAAACTAAGCAAAGAAATAATGTTATTAGAATAATATTTATGGAAATGTTGGGTATTTGATAAATAATCTACTGTCTTATTCTGTTAACAAGTTGAAGGAATGTAGCAGAAATAAGAACAATTAGGTAGATTTAATCTTATCCAAATAATTCTTCAGAACCCTGTCTTTATCCATAGGCTTATCTAATGAGTAAGAGGAAAATATAAAAGTTGTATTTATTGAATTTATAAATGAAGCAAGACTGGGAAATACAGACAATATAATAAAAGATTGTATCAAAATATCTGAGAGACTAGTAACAGATTGAACCTCAGATGATTAAGTTTTACATGGATAAGTATTAAGTCCTAACCCTTGAGTCCCAAAAGCCAACTACATACCAGAAAAAGTTGGGGAAGGTATAGCACATACAAAAACAATATGTGGATTTTAAATGACTCAAATATTAAAGTGATTTTGTGCCATGTGAATAAAAATTTTTAAATCTAGTGATTAAGTGAAATATTTAGACTAAACCTAGAATGTTTCATTTGGTCTCTCATGTTAATTTTAAAGGTAAATACACAATAGTATTCTTGTCTGGAAATCCCATGGACAGAGGAGTCTGGCAAGGTTACACTCTATGGGGTCACAGTCAGACACAACTGAGGTAACTTAGCACTCATGCATACAATAGAGCTATCAAGGGACTTCAACGGACCCTTGAGACTTTTCCAATATCATCTATATGTTGAAATGTGGGAAAATATTCAATATATTTTGGAAAAAGAAAATAAAGAATGGATACTTGCTTTACCAGATATTAAAACAAAACTGGAGTAATTATTAATAGTATAATATTGAAAAAAAAAAGGGAATTGACAGATCAATAGAAAGTATACTTCAATTTAGTGTAAAAAACTATAGAATATGTAAGTGTATTAAAAATTGTATATAAACTGAATTTTCAGTGTTTAGTATTAATAATGCTCACGAGTGAATATTACATTAGAGACTACACATGTTTATGTGTATAATGCTAATAAAAATTGTAAATGTACAGTGTAATTAATAGTGACTAGAGTTTTTGTTATTTTTTTCTTATTTTTGTTGTTTTTACATTGCTCTATCAGTTACGAATTTTTAGACTGGGAAGATACTGGCCAACATTTAAGATTCTGATGCTGACTCTTTGTAACTCAATTGTGGCCCTGAAAGACTTGGTCCTGCTGTTGTTCACCTTTATATTCTTTTCTGCTGTGGTTGGCCTTAACCTGTATGGTTCAAAATATAAAAAATATGTCTGCAACATAAATGAAGACTGTCAGCTTCCACACTGGCACATGCATGATTTCTTCCATTCCTTCCTGAATGTATTCCGGATTCTCTGTGGAGAGTGGATAGAAACTTTATGGGATTGCTTTAAGGTAGCAGGCCAATTCAGTTGTATTCCTTTTTACATGATGGTGATTTTAATTGGAAAATTATTGGTAAGTAATCCATGCTTTAAAACTTTCCTTGAAAAACTTTTGTATTGTAGTCTGGCATTTTCATAATGTAGACTTGTGGAAGCCAGTGGTCTACAACTGTGCTGTCTGATATGGAGGCCTTTAGCCACATGTGGCCATTAATCAGTTAAAATATGAGCGGTCCACTTTGAGATATGTTAAAAGTGTAAATGGCACCCCACTCCAGTACTCTTGCTAGGAAAATCCCATGGACGGAGGAGCCTGTTAGGCTGCAATCCATGGGGTTGCTAAGAGTCAGACACGACTGAGCGACTTCACCTTCACTTTTCACTTTCATGCATTGGAGAAGGAAATGGCAACCCACTCCATCGTTCTTGCCTAGAGAATCCCAGGGACGCGGGAGCCTGGTGGGCTGCCGTCTATGGGGTCACACAGAGTCGGACACGACTGAAGTGACTTAGCATAGCATAAGTGTAAAATACCCACTGAATTTGAAGTCTTCAGTTCAGTTCAGTTCAGTTGCTCAGTCGTGTCCAACTCTTTGCGACCCCATGAACCACACCACACCAGGCCTCCCTGTCCATCACCAATTCCCGGGGTTCACCCAAACCCATGTCCATTGTGTCAGTGATGCCATCCAACCATCTCATCCTCTGTTGTGCCCCTCTCCTCCTGCCCTCCCCCCAAAAAGAATGTAAATGATTTCATTTATAATTCTTATATTGAAAGTGCTTCCTAGGTGGCACTAGTGGTAAAGAATCCACTTGCCAGTGCAGGAGACACAAGAGATGCAGGTTCAATCCCTGGGTTGGAAAGATCCCCTGGAGAAGGAAATGGCACCCCACTCCAATATTCTTGCCTGGAAAATCCCATGGACAGAGGAGTCTGGTGAGCTACAGTCCATGGCGCCATCAGGAGTTGGACATGACTGAAGTGAAAACATTTTAATTATAATATTTTTATACATTTAGTTGAATAAAATGGATTAGTTAAGCTAATTTCACCTGTTTTTCCTTATACTTTTAATGTGGCTGCTGGAAAATTGCATACATGATGTTCATCATATTTTCGTTGGTTATAACCTGCTACTCAAAGTAGCTTTGGTTTTATGTGGGAGACAGTCATTAATGTAGACTCTCAGACCCCATCCCAGAACTGTGAAAGTGGAATCTACATTTTAACAATATCCCTAAGTGATTTGTGTACACATTAAACTTTAAGAAGCACTTAAATGTAGCACTGGTTGTCAAATTTGACTGCACATTGGAGTTACTTGGAGAACTAATAAAAATAAACTAATGTCTTGGATTCATCCCCAGAGATTCCGATTTTATTGTTATGTGGATATAGCTTAGTCATCAGGATTAAAAAAAAAATCCAATTTGATTAAATTGTGCAGCAAATTTTGAAACCCACTGATCTTTGAAACTATCATACATTAACCAAGAGGAAACACTTTCACTCCTAAATTTCCAGTAATTGGAGTGATTACATTAATTGAAGTATCTTATACTTCTTCTAGGGCTTCCCTTGTGGCTCAGCTGATAAAGAATCTGCCTGCGATGCAGGAGACCTGGCTTTGATCTCTGGGTTGGGAAGATCCCCTGAAGAAGGGAAAGCCTCCCACTCCAATATTCTGGCCTGGAGAATTCCATGGACTGTGTAGTCCGTGAGGTTGCAAAGAGTCAGACACAACTGAACAACTTTCACTTTCATAATTCTTCTCAGGAAAAAAAAATGGCTTATAAGATATATTTGTTCTTATTGGGAAAAAAAGAGACTCAATATTTACTTTTTACTCCTAAGTCACAGAGATCAAGCGGATCTCCCAAAAGACAGGAACAAAAAAATCACAGGGTAAAATCCATTGTATCAGTGCATTTCTCATTGCTTTTATTTACCCTGGATCTACTGTCCTAAGTACGTACTGACACTGTGTTTAATTGTTCCTGTACTTGTCTATCTTCCTTATTAAGCTAGAACCTCCATGAAGGAAGGGATCACATGTCCCAGAAAGTGGTTGCATTTTACAGTGTTACACAGTTCTTTCTTTACATCACGGCATTTTCAACTTAATTTTCAGTCTTTTAACACTCATTGCATATGTATATATGCGTGATAGGGAGTGTGTATACACATGTCTAAGATATAAGAAATGTTAGATCATAGGCTCTTAAAAATACAATTGTTGTATTATAATTTTTCCTCTCCAAATTCTGACATAGAAATCCTTCGTTAGTTCCATAATTAATTGATTTTTCAACAAATATTTCATACTTTATCATGTACTTAGTGCTTTGCATTGTGCTAGTTATCTACTGAAGAGAAAAAATGGTTCCGACTCATATGAAGCTTATAGTCATGAAATTCTTAATTAACACCCTTTTCTTTTTTCTCACTGTGAACAATACTTAACCAAACAAAGGGAAAACACCTACCACCCTGAAATTATGCTTGTTCTTGCTCTTCATCCTTTGAGAATGATAGAGATGTTATAAGGTAGTTTCTACAAGGCCCGTGGAGCCCCTGCCCAGATTCTGTGTAAATAAACCTTGATAGCAAAATGGGACACTAGTGGGAGAACAATCAAACTAGTCTGTAGGTGTTGTTTTTCAGTCGCCCAGTCGTGTCAGACTCTTTGCAACCTCACGGATTGCCGCATGCCAGGCCTCCCTGTCCCTCACCATCTCCTGAAGTTTGCCTTGGTTCATGTCCGTTGCATTGGTGATGCCATACTGAAATTCAATCATTGGTTTTCAGTTTTCAGTTTTTCAGCCATTGAGATTCTGTCATTGTAGGTTATAGAAAATATATGTTAGTGTTCCGGAGATCTTGCATGTAAGAAATTTCCAATGCTGAGCCAAATGTTAAACCCTCCATTTTATTTTATACACCAAACTATGGTTGCAGTTAAGATTATTTTATGACTTTATTATCTGCAAAAGTATTTTTATTTTTCCCCAAGTGAGTCTTATTTGAGCTTTCTATATTCCTAAGAGATAAAAAGATTTCGTTATTGAGATTTAAAGGTAATCCATTAGAAATGAACACAATTTGGTGGGTACTTCATAATATTCTAGGTGTATATGGGCATGAGAAACTCAGCAATTATCAGAGTGTTTGAGAATTCATCTCTTCAGATAGATCCAAAATTCTGTAAGATATTTTAACAAATGAATGTTGCAGATCTCCATATACTTAATTATTTTATGTACACATAAATTGTCAGTGTAAGAATTCCTACTGTATTTTCCCTTTAAAAATAATATGTAAAGCATAAAGTAATTTAAATTTCCAAAAGCTCAAATATTTGAAGAGAAGAGAGAAAACTTCCAGAATGGACAAAATGCCTAAATTATTACTTTAAAAGAATAATCAGTGTATCTCTAATTATCTCAATCTTATAATCTAAAATTATAATTTATACTCTACAAAAAGAAACAAAATTAAAATCTAATTCTCTGGAAATTGGACGTGGCTTGATCTTATTTCTCAGTGATAGTAAAGGTTAAAATACACACTATCTTCAAATTCAAAATAATTTGCATATATTAGGAGTGATCCTTCCATTACTCATCTCTTTCTTATTTGACCAAATTTATTACCACAGAGAATCAACTAACCTACCTAAACCCTATGCTTGCACATCACAAGGAAATTAGATGTGGACTTCACAACTAGGGATAGCTCTCTCCCCAGGAGAGTCCTCATGAATTTGCAGTACCCATGAAGATGTCATTCATATCTTTCTGAGTTAGGTTGACGTGAATTCAGCCACCTGGAGTAGCAATTGATTTTCTCACCTTGGGAGACTCTGCCTGGCTTAGTAGAAAAGAAAACAAACTGGAGTAAGACAGACTTAAGTTCAGACTCTGTGATCTTTGATACTTGGCATCTGTAAGCTTTGTGGTTTTCATCTGTAAAGGAGAAACAAATGATGTTTCATAGAACATTGTAACCTTCTGGCTATCCAAATTCCTAACACAGCAACTGATCCTCTGTAGATGAGGAAGAACTGAATAGCCTAAAGAGCATCATAGTGTGTATGCTGTTTTCAGATTGCAGGCCAGCTTTTTAAAAATATTTGTTGTTGTTGTTGTTTGAAAGAAAACAAAAAATGAGATGCATTTAGCTTCATTTACTTCCTCATTCAGATACTTTACCTGTTTCTGGCATTGATCATCTCATTTAGTTCATACAAGCCTGCAACAACTGAAGAATTCTCTGAAGAAGCAAAAAATCTCCAGCGTGCAATGGCAAGAATTAAAAAAGGAATAAATTATCTGCTTTCTAAAATAGTATGCAAAAAACAAAATGTTCTAGAGGAAACAATGGACAATATAAGTGACGTCTATGTTAAAGAGAATATTTCTGACCATACTCTCTCTGAATTGAGCAACACCCAAGATTTCCTCAAGGATAAGGAAAGAAGCAGCGGCACAGAGAAAAACACAATGACCGAAAATGAGAGTCAGTCACTAATCCCCAGTCCCAGTGTCTCAGAAACTGTACCCATTGCTTCAGAAGAATCTGATATAGAAAATCCAGACAATAAGGAGATTCAGAGCAAGTCAGGTGATGGAAGCAGCAAAGAGGTAAGTTGTTTTAACATTATGGTTTTGTACTGTTGATTGATGGCACCATTGACAAGGAAGTGAAGCAATGCTGAAGTTCCAAAGTTAGATTATTATCCATTCAGTCCTAGCTGTAGCACTTCTTCTCCTGATTTTCTGCTCCTGATCCAGTTTCTTAAACTTCCTAAGTTTCTTCATCTGTGAATGAGGATAAAATTGTATCTATTTCTCAGAAGAGATAGAATGATTAAGAAAAATAGTTCAATAGTGCATAGAATAATGTCTAAAATATGGAAGCACTTAGCAAACATTAGATAACATAATTGTAATATCTTCAGTTAATGGGGTGATAAAAAGCATATTGAAGAAACCTAGATTTTTATAATTAATGCATACTACTGGAGAAGTCACTAAACTGTCCTAGGCTTTATCATCTTTAAAATATAAGATGGGACTAGAAGAGTGCTAAGATACAGATATTTTCCTACTTGCTAATATTTTAAGATTCTTGTCAGTTTATTTCTGCAACATATATTATAACATGGGAGAAGGCAATAGCACCCCACTCCAGTACTCTTGCCTGGAAAATCCCATGGATGGAGGAGCCTGGTGGGCTGCAGTCCATGGGGTCGCTAAGAGTCGGACACGACTGAGTGACTTCACTTTCACTTTTCACTTTCACGCATTGGAGAAGGAAATGGCAACCCACTCCAGTGTTCTTGCCTGGAGAATCCCAGGGACACTGGAGCTTGGTGGGCTTCCATCTATGGGGTCGCATAGAGTCGGACACAACTGAAGTGACTTAGCAGCAGCAGCAGTTGAGTTGGACTTAAAGACCAAAGGGTAAAAGAAACATCAGTTGTAAATGTAAACAATTTGTTGTTGTTGTTTAGACACTAAGTCGTGTCAAACTCCTTTGTGGCCTCATGGATTGTAACACACCAGTCTCCTCTGTCTGTGGGATTTTCCAGGCAAGAATCCTGGAGTGGGTTGCCATTTCCTTCTCCAGGGGATCTTCCTGACTCAGGGATTGAACCCACATCTTCTGCATTGTAGGCAGATTCTTTACTGCCTACAATGAGCCCCCAGGAAACCCAAAGGAAAAAAAAAAGGATCACCTTTAAAGAAGGGCAGATACTGCCTTTCACTTAGCTTTAAAAATGTATACCTTAGTGAATCCAGTCTTACTGTCTTCATTTGCAAGTAGCACAGTGTCTTAGTAGGAGGTGCCATTTAATCTACAGGGATCATGTGCAGTGTAAGCCACTTCCATTGAACTTCACTAAAGAATTGTTTTATTTCATTCACTGGCATGGGGCAGGGAAGATAATGTCTTTTTCCAGATCCTCAAAGTCTCTGGCACCATCTTATCTCCCAGACCTCTTCCAGCTTATCAGCTGCTCTCTGTAATAGCTTATCAAATTGCCCTTCTAACAGGAATTAAGTTTCAATTATCTAGAGCCCTTCTAGTTTCTGGTAAAGGCATCTTTGTTTCAGAGAAACATTTTCACTCCTTATCATACCTAATCTTGTCAGGTCCATTTTCCTTCAATTAATAGCATTATTAGGAAATGAAAAACATTCTTCTTTTGCACACTGATTTTATTTAAACTATAACAACATTATAAGGCATGTGCTACCATACATTTCTGGGTAAAATTGCTATTTATCGCAACACATTATATGTTGCGATAAACTTCTTGTCAATCTGAAAAACTTATTGTCAGTCTCATTAGAAAGTCTGAGATATGAAATATATAGGAAAGATGGAACTTAATATAACTGTAAATGAAGTTTTAGAAGTTATTACTTAAGATGCATAATTATTTGGTTCTTTTGATTGATTAACTACTCAAAGAAGATTTTATCATTTATATATTTCATTATATATTTAATTAATCACTTTCCAGATTATGTAGCCCAAGAGTATTTAGGATGTTGATCTAAAAAAGCAAAGAATAAAATATAAAAATTACAAGTGGTATGATCATTCAGAGATTCATGTTCTTGTTTCTTTGGTATTTGAACTTTTATCTTTTAGTACAAATATATAATTATATAAATTTCATAAAAATAACATCAAACTTAAACCAGATTTTGAAACACTTTTTTTCATAATGTAGCCATATATATTGGTCACTAAGTAATCTTTTACTAAAATGGTTTATAATTTTGAATTTTGATTTATTTATAAATTTAAAATAATAAATACAGGATTTTGAGAAAATCATATCAAATAATTTATGTGTGAGGGTTTTAAATACTCTAATGAATCATTTAAATATATAGTGTATGATTTTCAATTATTGTATGCTTGAATATTACATAATATTAATTTATTATCTACTCCCAAATCAATGCATTGCCATACCTTATTTTATCAATAATAAAGAGAATACAAAGGGAAATCAAATAACCTTTTAAAAGGTTTGTTTGTTTAAAAGTAATATCCTGCTGACTATTTTATGTTTTTAATAGAGCAGTATAATGTCTTAAAATTGACAATATATGGCTTAAAGCAAACAAAACTTGCTAATTTTATTTCTTTGACATTTATTGTGCAAAAGACAGAGGTAGAACAAAATATTTGTAGTTTTTTATATATTCTAGCTAGATTTTTCAGAAATTTGGGATAGCCTATACATCTTTTAGAACAGTGTTATTCACTATATATTCATTTTAATGTGAAAATTATTTTATCTTAAATTAATTTTTTAAATATCTTTAAACATTTCGACTCCCAGAGATATGTATACATGTAAAATTTATTTTTAATTTCGTTTTTACTTTTTGTCCATGCCACATGGCACGTGAGATCTTAATTCCCTGACCAGGGATCGAACCCCTGCACCCTGCCTTGAAGCTCAGAGTCTTAACCACCAGGGAAGTCTCTGTATGCATTTTAATATCAATCATGAAATTGGCATAAAGTCTTTTACTTTGACAGTAGTTTTTCTGTACATAATTTTTCTTTTTCCTGAAAATGACATAAACTTTAGCTATAGTGAGTAAATGAAACTTTAATGGCAACTTTCTTGGTGGGACTTACTTTTCAGAAAGTAAAGCAGTCGAGCTCATCTGAATGTAGTACAGTTGATATTGTTCTCTCTGAAGAAGAAATGGTCTACGAATGTGAAAAGCCAAAGCATCTTAGAAATGGTAAGAAAAAATAAGTTATTTTAATCATTATATTAACATTAAGCTAAATTTCTCTTAACCTAAATAATACTATTAAATACACTTTTAATTTTAAAGAGTTTATTAATTTGACTAAGGAATATACACATGCAGATGTGTTTGTGCGTGTGCACATGCACTCATGCTCATATATATCCTAATAGAAACTTACAATAAATGTCAAAGAAAAAGTCAATGTTTGGAACAGAGAAAAGGGGCTGCTTCCTAGGGGGTCTCATGAAGTAGTTAAAAGTTTTAGTTCTGAAATCAGACATACTGAGTTCAGATCCCAGCCCACCACTTGCTAGCTTTTACTTACCCTCCTCTGATTCATTTCCTAATACATAAAATGAGGATAAGAATAAGACTTACTTCATGGGATTAATAGAAAGATTAAATTAGTGTGTGTGTGTGTGTGTGTGCGCGCGCATGCTTATACCTCATAGAATGGGGTCAATGTTTAAAATACTCATAGGAAAACAAATGTATAAGTCATTTATTGAATATTAAGCTCCATGAATATTAAGAAATATATAGGGCTTCAGTCAGTTGACTAAGTTATTAAACATGTAACATGCACCTCTCTATAATTTATAATTTAGTTTCCTAAAGGGGCTTCCCAGGTGGCGCTAGTGGTAACTAATCCACCTGCCAGTGCAGGAGACACAAGAGATATGGGTTCAGTCCCTGAGTGGGGAAGATCCCCTGGAGTAGGAAATGGGAAACTGCTCTAGTATCCTTGCCTGGAAAATTCCATGGGCAGAGGAACCTGTTGGGCTACAGTCCATGGGGCTGCAAAGAGTCGGAGATGACTGAGCCACTGTGCATTAGTCTGTATTAGGTGTATTAGTGTATTAGTCTATCAAGACTGACACATAACCATAGGTTCTAAATATTTAAAATCACTGAAATCATCAAAATGGCAATTCCTAATGTTCAAATTCCTATACTCAGAAATAAGACTCTGCTCTCAGTAGCCTGAGTTCTAGGACTTGTATGATACAAGACCAGGGAGAAAACATTTCCTATAAATTTCTGACCAAGAATGTATAAATTGGTTCTAGGGAAAATGTTAAAATGTATTGACTTTAAACTCTACCCACTCCATGCTTCATTCTCTTATCAGTTAATCACACCCTTTTCAAGCCTCAGGTTTTCCTTATGCTAACTCTCTTGACCAGAAGATAGAATTACACCTGTACCCTACCCATAAAATACTCCATAATCCAAGCTTAGCTCCTTAAATAGTCTTATTCAAAATTTCTATCCCATGCCACTGAAGAATTGGGATAAATTTAATTTACTTAATTGATATTATACCTCTTATGTCATGAATATTTGTATATTTAAATGAAAATGCTTGTTATGCCATGTGAATCTTCAAAGAATGAATTTTCAGGCATTATGCCAAAAAAATCTAATAGTCAGAAGATGGTGTGTGTGGGTGTGTTTGTTTTGTAGGAGTGGGGGTAGCTTCTATTCTCAGTTCTGTCTAATAGGGTAAGAGGGTGTTCTAAGTCATCTGCGCCTTTCACAGTTTCTTTTTTCCAGCTATGGTCCCCAGGTGGTGCGGTGGTAAAGAATCCCCCTGCTAATGCAGGAGACTCAAGACATATGGGTTTCAACTCTTGGTTGGGAAGATCTCCTGGAACAGGAAATGGCAAACCACTCCAATATTCTTGCCTGGGAAATTCCAGGTCAGAGGAGCCTGGTATGGGCTACTGTCCATGGGATTACAAAGAATTGGACACGATTAACATACACTTACTTACTTGTTCAGTCGCTGATTTGTGCCCGTGGGTCACTTTGTGACCCCATGGACTTCAGCATAACAGGTTTCCCTGTCCTTCACTATCTTCTAGAGTTTGTTCAAATTCATGTCCATTGAGTTGGTAATGCCATCCTCTGTCACCCCCTTCTCCTGCCCTCAGTCTTTCCCAACATCAAGGTTTTTTTCCTTTCTTCCTTACTATTATGGAACTCACAAGTTTTTCTTTTTTTTCCTTAGCAATTGCAGTGGTCACTACAGTAGGGGTATAAATCTAATGATTATAAGTCAGAGAACATCTATATTAGATACTGTAAATAAATGATTGTTAAAACATTTGAAATGTTTAACTTTTCAACGATTTCTAGATTTTTGTTCTTAATAGTTTCATTCTTGACAGTTTATGAACGAAGATCTTCATCTGCTCAAATCGGTAGAGGCCCCAAAAAAGGAAAAATCTGGAAGAACATAAGGAAAACTTGCTGCAAAATAGTAGAAAACAATTGCTTTAAGTGTTTTATTGGCCTTGTCACTCTGCTTAGCACAGGTGCTCTGGTAAGTGAGCGTATGTGATATTTTTATAGGAAAAATGCATCATTTGTCTATTAATTCATAAGGTCACCAAGCCAAATTATTTTTCCCCAGAATACTTATTATAGTACCAAATTTTATATTCTATGATTTTAGTTTTGGAATATATACATTGCAATTTCTTAGAAGGTCCGTATATGCCTCATTCAGTATTAAATAAATAATTTCAAAATATGTGAATGATAGCAGGAAAAAGAATGTTAATAAATACCATATTATTTTAATAAAGTTTAATAATGTGCACCCATTGTGCTAGTACTTTGGTAGTTGTTCCATAAGAAAAGAGAAATATTGTATATATTTTTAAGAACCTTTGAACTACAAATATATTTACTCATTGACACAACTATCTTAATTCTAGAAAATTATCTTAGAATCTTCACACGTGTTAAGTGCATTTACAAGGCTGTGCACTGAAGAACTTTTTGTAATACCAAAAAATTGAAATGCAAAAAGAATACATATTAGGTGACTGTTTAAATACACTATGGTATAGTCATCCAGTGGGATACTATGCAGTTAGCTAGAAAATGCAAGACCTGTCTGCATGTTGATATTGCAATTCCCCAAGATATGGCAACAAGTGAAAAAAAAGAATTAAGTATACAGCATGCTGCATTTTATGTAGGAAAGGAAGAAAAATAGAATGTATATTGATATTTGCTTGCGTCTGATTAAAGAAGATCAGAGACTGATACACAAGAAATAGTTAATTGTGAGATACACGAAACAGAGAAGATGGTGAGATGGTTGGGAACCAGACTTTGTACTGCATATATCTTTAAAGTAAACTTTGTATTGACATTTAGCACACATACCGGAAAGCATATAGATCGTAAGTGTACAGCATAAAGGATTTTCACCAAGTGAATATACCCACGTAACCATCACTTGCCTCGTGAAGGAGAACACTACCAGGGCTCCAGAACCACACTCTGACCTCTCACGGTTACTTCCCCATTCCGCATGGGTAGCCAGCATGTGGGCTTCAACTGCCATATATTGGCATTGCCTACTTTTAAAAAGATTTATTTATTTATTTAATTTATGGCTGCACTGGCTCTTTGCTGCTGCACAAAGGCTTTTCCAGTTGCTGTGAGTGAGGTCTACTCTTTGCTGAGGTGCCCGGGCTCCGCACTGTGGTAGCTTCTCTTGCTGTGGAGCCTGGGCTCTAGAGCTCAGGCTCAGTAGTTGTGGCACATGGGCTTAGCTTTCCTGTGGCATGTGGGATCTTCCTGGACCAGGGATCAAACTTGTGTCCCTGTATTGGTAGGCAGATTCTCTACCACTGAGCCACCTGCAAAGTCCTGAGATTGCCTATTCTTTCAATGTTTTAATTGAAACAGAGGCTTCTGCATATCTTTTTATATTAGTTTGCATTATGTACCTTTTCAGTAGGTAAATCCATTTAATAAATAGTACTTTAGAATAACTTTGGATGGTATTTATAATCTGTTTTAAAGGATACTTTAGTCCATAATTGGTTCAATTGAGCCAGTTAATTCTATTATTTTATATATACTTTTATTTAACAATAGGTTTTCAAGAATCACACCTTTGTTTACATATGATTATTTTCATTCATGTTTAATCTTTGACCTCCATTGCACTTTGCAACAAGTCTGCCTGAGGTTATTGATACTTTACTGCCTTTTTTCAATGCTAAAAAATTACTATGAAATTAATTTGAATTACATTATCAGACTTTGCTTCCTCCACAGTAAAACTGAGGTTGATCTATTAAAACTGAGAAATGTTGGGAAAACATTATAGTCTTATTTCATATTCATTTATTTCCACTGGTTTATCTGACACGCTTTGTGACTTTTCTTGTAATAGCTGTATGGATTTCTGAAAACACAGGTTTAGGGGTTTTATTTGTTTGCTTGTCTCTACTCCTTTATTCAAGACTTCCCTAGTGGCTCAGACGGTAAAGCATCTGACTACAATACGGGAGACCCGGGTTCAGTCCCTGGGTTGGGAAGATCTCCTGGAGAAGGAAATGGCAACCCACTCCAGTATTCTTGCCTAGAAAATCCCATGGACAAAGGAACCTGGTAGGCTACAGTCCATGGGGTCGCAAAGAGTCAGACACAACTGAGCGACTTCACTTTCACTTTCACTCCTTTATTCACAATAGCATGAGATGGCTATAAGAGATAAGAACCAGGTCAGATATGACTAAAGATTCCATCTAAGTTTGAATAACTGATTTGAGAGAGACTTTTCAGTTCACTGTTTAGAACAATTATGAGGTCAAGTTCAGACTCTATAAGTAGAGGTTCTGGAATCAATTAATGATGTCTGCTACAGGCATGGATCAGAAAATGGATATGGATTATGTGAATAAACTCACATCAAGTGTAGAAGCCCTTGAGACTGCAGTCTATGACAGTGGTCACCATCTGGAGATGGGATCTCATTCCCCACTTTGCCAGAAGAGATTTTAGAAATTACATGTACACTGATCTTTAAATATTTTATCCACAGGCTTTTGAAGATATATATATTGATCAGAGAAAGACTATTAAAATCTTATTAGAATATGCTGACATGATCTTCACCTACATCTTTATTCTGGAAATGCTTCTAAAGTGGATGGCATATGGTTTTAAAGCCTATTTCACTAATGGCTGGTACAAACTAGACTTCATGGTTGTTATTGTACGTATTTTAAAGAAAAATTTTAAAGGCTATTTGTTTACTTTTCCTTCTTTACTCTTACTCTGACTTTCTTTTTGATTTATGTGTATCTTTCTTTTACCTTTCTCTATACATTCTCAGTCACCAATATCCCATATTTCTTTATATGTAATGTTTAACATCCATCTTTTCCATATTAAAATTTTAACAGTTCAGCACTTAACTCCTGGTTTTTTCTAATCATTACCTATAAACCTGCTGCTAAGAGAACAGGCTTATTAAACAATATTTTGAAAATATCATCATTATAAAATATTCAAATTCTATTGGCTCTACCTTTAAATCATACATTTAAAATTAGACTGCTTAACATAAACTTCAAGCTTCCCATATGGCCCTAGTGGTAAAGAATCCACCTGCTGAATGTAGGAAACTTAAGAGACACGAGTTTGATTCCTGGGTTGAGACTATCCCCTGGAGGAGGCAATGGCTACGCACTCCAGTATTCTTGCCAGGAGAATCCCATGGACAGAGGAGCCTGGCGGGCTACAGTCCATGGAATTGCAAAGAGTTGGATACAACTGAGCATCTGAACACTTTTCCATCATAAACTTCACCAGTAGCACACTGATCCAAGGTACCAGAACATGTGAATCGCTACAGTAGTTCCACCACTGCACACATGTATTCTGTTCTCCACATAACAAGAAAAATAAGCTCCATTAAGCCAAAATATTTTCTCGATTTTGTTCTCTCCTTACCCTATATGCCTAGAACCATTCATGTCACATAGTAGGTGCTCATTAATTTTTGTTGGATGAACAAATGTCTCCCCATTCTATCAATAATGATCGAAGCTTCTCAGTCAATAAATAATGACTTACAATATCTGACCTTTGTCTTCTAAATTAATTCTTGAAAAAACCTTCTATTTCAATGATACCACACTATACCTGCAACCCACCTTCCTGTTTCTTGGTTATCGTTCTGTTTTATCTGCATTCTTCCATGTGTATATAAATGATATCCTTACTTTGAAGCCCACTTTGAGCCTCTTCAGTACAGGGTAAAAGAGAATAATTTTTTTCATTTATATTACCTTGAAAATATAGAAAAATGAAGGTACAACAAAATTAAACATAACTATACCACCATTTTTATTAATATTGAATCATTTATGCATGTATGTTTACTTTAAAAAAATCATCTTAGAATCCTTATTTTTTTGTAATTAGTATTTGAACTTAACAATATTCATTTCCTTCTTGATGCCTCTTCTCTGAAACCCTATTTTGCATATTGTCTTAATTATATATATATATATATATTTGGATTCATATGAAAACATATTCTAAATTCTGTTTTAAAGAATATACTGTGTACTATTACTATATTGCACATAATCATGAAACTGATTCTTAGTCTAATTTTAAAATAAAAATTATGTAAATATTAATCTTTGACCATAAAGAATCTCAAATACACAATTTTTTAAATCTCAATAACGTTTATTATTCATACCAAAAAATACTTTTGAATTTTTTAAAACACTTTTTTAAATAGCTTTAGAATACTTGTAAAAATTTTAATAGGCTTTAACTGTAATTTTCTGTAAGAAATGTTCATTTACAGATTGTTTTGATTAAATTTAAAATTAAATTCTATTCAATTTTTTATTTATATATATCCAGGTGTTCTGTCTTAGTTTAATAGGCAAATCTCGGGAAGAACTAAAACCGCTTGTTTCCATTAAATTCCTTCGGGCACTCAGAGTTCTATCTCAATTTGAAAAAATGAAGGTAAGAGAAAAGTTTCTAATATAAACTACAGGTTTTTATTTGAGATTAATAAATGTCCATAAACTCATAATCTTTGTTGTCTTCTCATTTGTGTCTTTATTAATACAAAAGCCAAATTTCCAATGCACATTCAGTTTAGTGATAGAAAGATTTCATACAATATTCTAGGGCTATAAACTACACATAGCCTATTAAAACATGGGCTGTGGGTGAAGGAAATGGGGAGATGTTGATCAAAGGATCCAAAACTTTCACATATAAAATGAATAAGGTCTGGGGAATTTAGTATATAGTATCATGACTACAGTTAGTAATACTACATTATATACTTGAAGTGTTCTAAGGGAGTACAACTTAAATGTTTTTCACCATTTATCCCGAAAGGTAACTATGTGAGGTGATAGATGTGTTAATTAGTGTGACTATGGGAATCATTTCACATTTTATACATATATTTGGACATCATCTTGTACACCTTAACATACACAATTTTTCTCAATTATGCCTAAATAAAGTGAAATACATATACACATATATACTAACACACACAAATTAGATAATAAATGTAACTAAAATAACATTTTTTATTTTAGTTTAGACCACCTGACCTGCCTCTAGAGAAACCTGTATGCGGTCAGGAAGCAACAGTTAGAACTGGACATGGAACAACAGACTGGTTCCAAATAAGAAAAGGAGTATGTAAATGCTGTATATTGTCACCCTGCTTATTTAACTTATATGCAGAGTACATCATGAGAAATGCTGGCCTAGATGAAGCACAAGCTGGAATCAAGATTGCCAGGAGAAATATCGATAACCTCAGATATGCAAATGACACCACCCTTAGGCAGAAAGTGAAGAAGAACTAAAGAGCCTCTTGATGAAAGTGAAAGAGGAGAGTGAAAAGGTTGGCTTAAAACTCAACATTCAGAAAACTAAGATCATGGCATCCGGTCCTAACACTTCATGGCAAATAGACGGGAAACAGTGGAAACAGTAACAGACTTTATTTTTTAGGGCTCCGGAATCACTGCAGATGGTGATTATAGCCATGAAATTAAAAGATGCTTACTCCTTGGAAGGAAAGTTATGACCACCTAGATAGCATATTCAAAAGCAGAGACTTTACTTTGCCAACGACAGTCTGTCTAGTCAAGGCTATGGTTTTTCCGGTAGTCATGTATGGATGTGAGAGTTGGACTATAAAGAAAGCTGAGCACCGAAGAATTGATGCTTTTGAACTGTGGTGTTGGAGAAGACTCTCGAGAGTCCCTTGGACTGCAAGGAGATCAAACCACTCAATCCTAAAGGAAATCAGTCCTGAATATTCACTGGAAGAACTGATGCTGAAGCTGAAACTCCAATACTTTGGCCACCAGACAGGAAGAGCTGACTTGTTTGAAAAGACCCTGATGCTGAGAAAGATTGAAGGCAAGAGGATGAGGGGACAACAGAGGATGAGACGGCTGGATGGCATCACCAACTCAATGGACATGAGTTTGAGTGAACTCCAGGAGTTGGTCATGGACAGGGACGCCTGGCATGCTGCAGTCCATGGGGTCGCAAAGAGTGGGACACGACTGAGTGACTGAACTGAACTGAAAGTGAAATACATATACGTATATATACTAACACACACAAATTAGATAATAAATGTAACTAAAGTAACATTTTTAATTTTAAAAACATTCCGACATACTGTGGATTTTTTTCCTGATCAATTTAGATACACAGAGAGGAAAAGAGAGTTTCAAAGTCAGCAAATTGTCTTCCCTCAATTTATAGAAACACAAGCAATTTTAGGAAATGATTTGCTAGGGAAAGCGCCTCTGTCAGAAATCAAGTCCTGTACTATGTGATGCCATACATTAATTAGAATGGCAATGAAATAGTAGCCATGGATAATTTGAGATCAGATAATTATGTTTAGGTCAAAGTCAGATCCAGATCTTAATCTTCATCTCATCCTCTGGAAGTTCTGTAGTTGAATTAATTCTGAAGATATATCAGAAGGTACATGATTACAAAATTAAAGTTTTATGTATTTAATAAGCTTCAGGTCTTCTTATTATTTAAATATTTGTTTCAACCATATCTCTTTCTTTTATTCTTAACATTTGTGTATACTTTCTAATAGACATAGACTTGTTTTCATCAGAGGCATCAGCGGATCTTTCAAAATATCTAGTGTCAGCAAAGGATCTGTGACTTAGTTTTAGAAATGTAACTAAATGTAATTAGAAGTACAATTAAATGTAAAAATATTAATTCAAGGACAGAAATCTAAGGAATATAAACAAGAAACTACAGACAAATGGCTACATTTTCAGTAATGGCTGATAGAAGGAAAGATTAGAATGATAGGAAAGAGAATGGTGCCTCAGGGTGGGGGGAAAAGAGAGAAGGAAGAGAGGCTGTGGAAAGGGAGTCAAGTGTAAATGATAAAGATACAGAGAAGGCAAAGACGGATAATACTGCATTGAGTATAGCTGCTGGTTTACATTTTCATAAGAGCTTTAGTGGAATGATAGGAATAAAATTCTGAATAAAGAATAAAGGAACCTGAGAAAATGGAGATTGCTGCTTTTTTAAGTGTAGGCAGTAGATTCATTTCCTAGACTTCCTACTCTGAAGTGGTTCTCCAGAGACACTGGTTCAGAGAGGTCAGTGATTTTTGAGAAGCACAGTGCCCGCTCAGTGTTTCTTTAAATAGTCACTTGCCTTGGCTTCACTGATCTAGAGTCTTCTGGTCTTCCTCTTAATTTCCCTCCACTGTGTAGGTTAATCATCCCTGAAGTTAGAATCCCCAAGACTTAGGCCTGGGTTCTTTTCACTCTCATTTTATGTGCTTTCTAAATAATCTCATACATTTATACGGGTTCACTTGTTTTGCTTATTTCTGGTACAATATAGGAGATGGATAAACATGTTAAATCAGTGAAATAATTATTTATTTGAGTATTTATACTAATCAGCTCCATTGTATTTTAATAATTTTAGTGCAAAATTTTTGAGAATATATGAATTTTTAATATATATTTTAAATATAAATTGTTATTTAGGTTATTCAAATACCAGCAAGTGACCTATTACATCTTCAAAGATGGCCTTTTTGTTGTTATTTCAATATGACATTACATTAATAAATATTCCCAATTTGATTAAAATACTTTCACATTTCTTACTGAAAGTTTATATGTTTGTCTTTTATATGCCAGGTGGTAGTGAGAGCTTTGATTAAAACAACTTTACCCACATTGAATGTGTTTCTGGTCTGCCTTATGATCTGGCTGGCTTTTGGCATCATAGGAG
This sequence comes from Bos javanicus, assembly GCF_032452875.1. Lineage (NCBI taxonomy): Eukaryota > Metazoa > Chordata > Mammalia > Artiodactyla > Bovidae > Bos > Bos javanicus. The sequence continues at coordinate 29,979,267 of NC_083869.1, forward strand.
TACACTTATTTGCTGGCAAATTCTATGAGTGCATTGACCCAACAAGTGGAGAAAGGTTTCCTCTATCTGAAGTCATGAACAGAAGTCAATGTGAAAGCCTTGTATTTAATGAATCCATGCCATGGGAGAATGCAAAACTAAATTTTGATAATGTTGGAATCAGTTTTCTTTCACTGCTTCAAGTAGTAAGTACCTGTTTGAATTTTTGAAATATGTTTATTCAAATTGTAGGTGAACATAAAGGACAAAATGTGGATGCTTAATAAAGTTAGTTTTAAATTATCTTAGCAATTGTTAGTAGATACAGGTTATGGGACATAGTATACTAAGCTCATTTAGAAAGACAAAAGTGAAATATAGTCCTTGCTCTGTTGGAAAAAGGAAGTGGAGATAAAGATAGAAGTAGGTGAACAGAAGAAATGACAAATATTGACCAAACCTATTACCTCCACCACTGATCAGACAATATGTACACAATTTCAGATCCGGCTCAGGTTACTGCTGTTGTGTTTCTAACTCAGTGATTTGAGGAATGACTCTTCAGTCCCCCAACATCTAGCATCCTTCCTGTCTTACCTCCCTCATAGTAAAGCACACATGTAGCAATTACCTTAGGCGGAGAAGGCAATGGCACCCCACTCCAGTACTCTTGCCTGGAAAATCCCATGGACAGAGGAGCCTGGTAGGCTACAGTCCATGGGGTCTCGAAGAGTCGGACACAACTGAGCGACTTCACTTTCACTTTTCACTTTCATGCATTGGAGAAGGAAATGGCAACCCACTCCAGTGTTCTTGCCTGGAGAATCCCAGGGACAGGGGAGCCTGGTGGGCTGCCGTCTATGGGGTCGCACAGAGTTGGATACGACTGAAGTGACTTAGCAGCAGCAGCAGCATGACACTTAGGCAGCATGTAATTATTTACCATTTATCCATCTATCTAACCAGCTCTGTCTTTTTATTTATACTGTTTTAAAATATTTTAAGTTACTACAAATAAACTTCATAGCTTTAAATAGTTTTTAATAGACAATATAAATGTAATAATGAAAGTGGTAAAGATCTCAGTTACACAGTATTTTGAAGTGTGATTAACCTTACTAATCAAATGTTTTATTGTATTAATAACATTGGCTTTTAATTTTTATTTGCCTCAAAGCATAAGATTTCCATAAGAATTAAATACATGCCATTTTTACAGGCAACATTTAATGGATGGATCACTATTATGAATTCAGCAGTTGATTCTACTGATGTAAGTACAGTACAATCCTAGAACCATCCTTAAGGTTGGCTAAAGTCATTTTTGCAATTCAAGGACAGGACACAAGCAATAATTGAGTAATTAACATGATAATAGCAAATGCTTGTGCTAGACAGAAAGTTCATTCAGATTGACTATTTCATGAACAATGAACTCCTTCCAGAATTATATACAATGGTTGAGGCCCAGTAGGCACATTTGAAGATTATCATAACAATGATTAAACCAATGCAGTAAACTTTAAAATTCAAATAAAAGCAGTGATAACTCTTTACCAAAGAACAAAGAGGAAATACTGCCTCACTGTTGGATTTTCTTGTCCTAAAATGTTTTCTAAATCTTACGTTTTAAGAAGTCAGTGTCAATATTTTGCTATTTTCTCACTTTTTCACGTATTTTTTTTTTCAGAGCAGTTTTAGATCTACAACATTGGGAGGGAGTTACAGAGATTTCCCATATACCCTTACTCTCACAAATGCATAGCCTCCTCACTATTGATATCACTCACCACAATGCTATATTTTTTACCAAAGATAAACCTACACTAACACACCATGATCCCCAAAATTCACTCAGTGTTGTGCATTCTATGGGTTTGGACAAATGTGTAATAACATATACCCTTAGTTATAAGGGTATCACATAGAATATTTCACTGACCTAAAAATCCTCTGTGCTCTGCCTTATTTTGCTTATTTTTTTTTTTAATTTTTAGGTAGATATGCAACCTAATTTTGAAAACAACATCTATATGTATTGTTACTTTATTGACTTTATTATCATTGGATTATTTCTTCCTCTGAGTATGTTGATTGGTGATATTGTTGCCAATTTCCACAAGCATAAAATAAAGATAAGTATAAATATTCTTTCTCAATCAGTGCCCATGGGGGGAAAAATGTCCTGCTTCAAATAATTGGTTTTAGATTCAGCTTAATAGCATTTTTATCTGGTACTTATCTTTAAAAATTATTTATGTTCCTGCAGATTGAATATTGCTAAAATGTTTATCTTTACATTATTTTCTATATTCAAATAAGCACAGACAAGTTTAAACATTAAACATTACAACTGTTTCCATGTATGTGTTTGTAAATCATGACATGCTGAAAAATAGCATTGTTTTGCATCTGCACAAATATGTGAAGATGTTCAAGAAAAATAAACCACACTTTTTTATTCTTTGATGTACTCAAAGTGGTTCAAAATTGTACCCAGCAGAGACATCTTTGTCAGTTGAAATGGCTTTTTCTGCTAGAAGTAGAGGGTCATAAATCCTAATTAGGTGACCTAAATAGGAGTTCCTTGAAACAAATAAGAAAATTCAGAGGCAGAATTCAAAAACCCATATTCAGTATCATCTCCACATGAAGACTCCCTTCAGGGCTTCTGTTAATACAAATGCCTCAAATGTCATATAAATCCACTTATTTTAACCTCAGGGATCTACTTTCTATTAAGTGTAGAAATGCCTTCTAGTGAATCAAAGAAAAGAATAGTTTAATCTTGAACTTTTGTATTTAGCAAAGTCATCAATCTGGTGTAGAATCTGGTGAACAAACCATTCTGAGTCTGCACTAATTAGATGGGATTAGAGTACTTAGATGGGCTTAGAGGGACTGAAGCTAGTTAGCATGCATGCATGCAGAAGGATCAGTGGTCATTGGACTGTATACTTCAGCTTCTTAAGGATTTCAGCCCAATGGAATAACATTCTAGGATTTGCCCAGGGGCTTCAAATTGGTGAACCACGTCAACTTAAGTGACCCAGTCCTGACATCGGAGAAGGCAATGGCAACCCACTCCAGTACTCTTGCCTGGCAAATCGCATGGACGGAGGGGCCTGGTGGGCTGCAGTCCATGGGGTCGCTAGGAGTCGGACATGATTGACCGACTTCACTTTCACTTTTCACTTTAATGCATTGGAGAAGGAAATGGCAACCCACTCCAGTGTTCTTGCCTGGAGAATCCCAGGGACAGGGGAGCCTGGAGGGCTGCCGTCTATGGGGTCGCACAGAGTTGGACACGACTGAAGCGACTTAGAAGCAGCAGCAGCAGCAGTCCTGACGTGGGCAGTAACAATTCCTAACTCCTAGATTAAATGTTCACCTCTTATTCACTTTGCTTTTTCTATATAAGATACTGAAATTAACACTAGAAACACAAAATGAATAATTCCTAGAAGGTATTATCAAGGGTTGTAAGTACTAGGTGCTTTTGGAATAATAATGAAAAGATATCTTCTGATAGTATTTTGAAAATTAAGTAAACTGTGAACATATAAAAACAAGTATATGACCAGTTCTATTTTTTCTTGATTACTGAAAGGTACAAATCAAGTTCAGCTTTTGAGGTTAACTATTCTTAGTAACCTTTCCAGATATCCTCTGCTGTTTCTCTTTTGTCTCTAACAAGAGGTAGGTCCCAGTAACTAAAAAGTTAAAATAGGGTTGACTACCACAGCAAAATGCATCAAAATATAATTGAATATCCATCTTTTCCAGTGTATACTCTGTATTTTGTATGGATTTTTGTGCAGAAAGTCAGACATGTTTAAACATTAGATAGTTCATTGCAGTTAAGCATTCTTTAGAGGATTAAATCAATAATTGCCAAGCTTTAGAAAATGCATATTAATATAAGGTGAAGTGTGGATTAAATATGATTTTAGTATCTTTTTCTTTCATTGCTTTACCAGGGAGGCTCAAATATCTTTATAACAGTGAAACAGAAGAAACAGTATCGTGCACTGAAGAAGCTGATGTATGAAGACTCTCAACAACCAGTACCTCTCCCAGAAGTAAGGAAACATCTAGATTTTTTTAGCTTTCTGAAAAAGTTTCCTTTATATGTTCTGTATTACAAATGAAGATGTGTTTTTAAAATTCTTAACAATAAATGCTTTGACATAATTTTTTAAAAGTGTTCATTGACGCAGCTTTTCGTGGTCTTTTTGTTTATTTGCTTTGACTATATGCTGTAATTATAGTTTGGTAACATCTTCGTCTTCATGAATTCTACTATTTATGCTGGGAGGGAAGTTGTAAATCTAAAGACAATGTGTATAAATATCTTATTAATAAGAATATTACACCTTTTTCCTTTATACACAGAACAAGTTCCAACGATTCATCTTTGACTTGGTAACAAGTCGAGTTTTTAATATCATCATTATGACTCTCATATGTTTCCAAGCAATAACCATTATGATACAAAGTGAAGAACAGAGCCCAAAAATCGACACTGCTCTGTTTTGGATTAACTCGGTTTATGTTATGCTATATATTGGAGAATGTGTACTAAAGCTCATCGTTTTCCATTGTAACTATTTCACCAGTGGATGGAACATTTTTGACTTCATGGTGGTTGTTTTCTCTATTACAGGTAAGATTTTGTTTACTCAGATTTTCACTTGTAATAATATTAATTCAGTCAACCTCTTATAGTAATCATCTTCTGAGGTATAGTCTCTTAATAAACACAGGAGGTGGAGGACTCTTTATTTCCAGCAGGAATGCCTTGAAAAAAGTGAAAGTGTTAGTCCATCTGGGACACCAGGAGAGCCCCAACTTCCCCCAAGGAATACTGGAGTGGGTAGCCGTTCCTTTCTCCAAGGAATCTTCCTGACCCAGGGATCAAACTCAGGTCTCCCACATTGCGGACAGATTCTTTACCGTCTAAGTCACCAGGGAACGCCTTACATTTTTACATTTACATATGTACACATGCCTGAAAGATATATAACATACTGAAAAATACTTTCTGAGTTAATATATAGACTTTATTACACAGACCACCCGATAAATGCTTAATTATCCCTTCAGTATATCACATACATTATTTAAGATGACACCAGCAGGACCTTTATGTTTTAGTGTGATAGAACCTTTCGAACTCATTGTTTTCTTTCCTCTAATCTCTAAAATCATTTACTACTTTCACAATACTAGAGTTTTAGGCTTTTATGAAATGGTCACAAGTTTTCTCTTACTCTGGAGATCTCAGTCCTTTATTTAACAGATATATTTGATTATCCTCTTTGTGAATAGGTATTATGCTATATGCAAAGAATTCAGTAGCAAATGAGGTAGGCATAATTCCTGTATATACATAGTTTATAATCTATCAAAGGATACAGATAGGACATTTTAATGTGCTATTAAGGTATTGGTAAGGGAAGAAGCACAGGGTGCCACGGCAGCACAACAAAGTGAGATGCACATAATCAGTAAGTAGAGGTCAGAGAAAGCTTCACAGAAGAGGCAGAAAACTAATGGAGACCCACTGGTTAAGGAGGTAGCCAAGAATCTAGGATAAAAGTGTTCTAGGCAGAAAAGGCTTACTGTCTGCCTCCCATAAACACATACTAGAATGTTATCTCCATAAGAGTATGGACAATACCTCAGTGTTACTGTCAAGTACTATTCTGTGCAGTCAGTAGTGAAAATGTGGATAAACTTTCTGCCCAGTTGTACCTCCAGAAAATTAACTCGTTCAGCAGGTAATAGAGGCAGTGCAGGCAACACTGATAGACAGTAGCAAGAAGCTTCCTAGAAAAGTACATGAAGTCAGGAGAGAGCTGAAAGGAGGAAAACAGAGGAAAATGAAAGTAAGGAGCCATGTGGTTTGAAATGAGAGTGAGTAATTGAATCAGACATATAGAAGGAGAGGAAATTGCAGTCTGAGACAAAATGTTTAAATTTGAGATCTCAGAAGGTCAGCTATCCTGGGTTCAGAACATACTGATAGATAGGTATAACTAAAGTAAAATGATGGAGAGTCTTAAAGTTAACAAAGCCAAAGACTGAAAGATGGGTGCTGGTGGAATGGACAACACTGAGCCGTGTACTAAAGTCTGTAATGAATATGAATGAGGGGGAATGAACAGATCATAGAGCTAAGGAATGGTAGGAGATGGTATAGTTGAATGGCATGATCCACAAACTGTCAAAATTTTTTTCTTTATAAAATTAATGTGAAAGAGAAGTATCTGGAAATCACACTGGAAAGAAGGAAAGATGCTTGCTCGTTCCATCTTTCTACACTGAGAAATGTTGAGTGGGAAAGAATGAGCTGTCTGTGCTTGAGGGGAAGTAGTGTCCTCAAGACAGACAATTTTCTTCACTTCCTTTCTTATCTAAAATCTTAGTGAACAAGGAGTAAAGATGTGTTTACAATTAAAGAGGGAAACCTCCTGCATAATGTAAGAGTTTGGAAGATTGAAGAGAAATGAACATTTGAGTCAGAGTAGAAGGTTCACTCGGAGAAGTCAATGGCAACCCACTCCAGTATTCTTGCCTGGAGAATCCCAGGGACAGAGGAGCCTGTTCGGCTGCCGTCTATGGGGTAGCACAGAGTTGGACACGACTGACGCGACTTAGCAGCAGCAGCAGCAGAAGGTTCACTAAAGCACAATGGAGAGGGGGATATATGTAAGATATAACCATATCAACAGAAATGTGAGACACAATCCTTCCAGATTCAGCAAATATACCATCTCATTTAGAAGCTCCATAGGATTTTCCCCTTCTCCATCTTTTCAACTCAAAATGAACCACACTGTCTCCGTACTTCCAGAGAACTTTCCTTATGTTTTTTTTTTATGGTAATTATAATTTCACCTTGTTTTATAGTTATATGTCTCACTCTCATAGTTCTCTTTTCACCACAGCAGGAAAGAAAAATTCTAGACCGAAACTTGTTTATTCACATTTAAAGTTCCTAAGGGTCCATATGGTATTTATCAAGTTAATAAACCAAATTATAATCTATGAATCTGAATGCAAAGTATTTTTTCAATTATATTTATCAACTTGGTCTTTCTGCTTTGCATGATAATTAGTTTAAATGTCTACCTCTACTGTGTATATCATATGGTCTTTGAGGATAGAAGTCATGTCATTTATCTTTGCATATTTTCATGGTACCTTTATTAGGTATCCAGTAAAAGTTGATTTGAACTAAATTGCTGGGTCTAACTGCAATCAGAAAAAAAAAATATGACTACTGTCCTACATTATGGATATATGCCATCTGTGACTCCAGAAGTGTCTGATCCCTAATACCCTGGAAATTATGGTAGAAATAATTCTCATCCAAATCCTCATCCAAATTTGTTAGATGCTGAATATTGCCACTATTAGTATTTGGCTTAGCCAAACTTTCAATGTGTGCCAAATGTTATAGAGGAAGGATTAATTATCTGAACATGTAGAAAAAAACAAATGTAAAATAATTTATATTCCTCTAAATAATTGTATTGCCTGCTTTATTTTTTCCTACACCAAGGACTATTTCTGCCTCTGATGGTAGGATATTACCTTGTATCTCCTTCCCTTGTGCAACTGATACTTCTCTCACGGATCATCCACATTCTGCATCCTGAGAAAGGACTAAAGTTGTTCCATAATCTGCTGCTTCCTTTGATGCTGTCCCTCCCTGCCTTATTGAACATCAGTCTTCTCATCTTCCTGATTATGTTTATCTACGCCATCTTCGGAATGTACAATTTTGCCTATGTTAAAAAGGAAGCTGGAATTGACGATATGTCCAACTTTGAAACCTTTAGCAGCAGTATGCTCTGTCTTTTCCGAGTTACAATATTTGCTGGTTGGGATGGGATGCTCAATGCAGTTTTCAATAGTAAATGGTCTGACTGTGATCCTAATAAAATTAACCCTGGGACTCAGGTTAGAGGAGATTGTGGCAATCCCTTTCTTGGGATTATTTATTTTGTCAGTTACATCCTCTTAACTAGGCTGATCATTGTAAACATGTACATTGTTGTTGTCATGGAGTTTTTAAATATTGCTTCTAAAAAAAAAGCCAAGACATTGAGTGAGGAAGATTTTAGGAAATTCTTTCAGGTATGGAAGAGGTTCGATCCTGAGAGAACCCAGTACATAGACTCTAGCAAGCTTTCAGACTTTGCAGCTGCTCTTGATCCTCCTCTTTTCATGGCAAAACCCAACAAGGGCCAGCTTGTTGCCATGGACCTTCCCATGGCTGTTGGAGACAGAATTCATTGCCTTGACGTCTTACTTGCTTTAACAAAGAGAGTTTTGGGTAAAGATCTGAGCATGGAGAAAGTTCTTTCAGAGATGGAATCAGGATTGACATTAGCTAACACTTTTAAGATCACATATGAGCCAATTACAACTACTCTGAAACGAAAACAAGAGGTAGTCTCAGCAACCATCATTCAGCGTGCTTACAAAAGCTACCGTTTGAGGCAGAATGACAAAAATACTTCAGATACTCATATGATAGATGGTGACAGGGAAGTTCAAGCTATCAAAGAAGATTCCTATATTGATAAAGCTGAGGGAGTGTCAATACTTCAAAGCCAGATATAATCCCTCCTACTTCCTTTTCACCTTTTTTACATGTCCCCCAAATGTTAAAAGTTTAAGAAAGTAAAGATTTCACTTAATAATCAACTGGTTTATAACCCATGAAAGATTAGCTTGTGCTCACAAGATCCCATGTCCAACTTACATTTACCCCTAAATATTCAATCTAACCAAGACAACCCCTTAATATTACTGCAGAGTTAATTAGGTTAAAATTGTTGTTTAATATTCCAATACTTGGTTTCTCTATATGGCTTATATGGTATGTACTTCTTCTTGAACAAGAAGGAAATAATGGCAGAAATTAGTAGGAAAAGGAACTTCTTTATATGTTTTATGTCTACTTTAACTTGATGAGATTAAAGTCACCACTAATAGGACTTAATTACAAATAAACAAGTACTTTCTTAAAGTGGTGTTTTAAAAAATAATACAGTGCTACAGGCCACTGAATCATAAACTAGCCTAGACAGATACCAGTCAGGGGAAAGGAAATTGCAGTTCTTAGAAGTGCCTTTGAGATCAATCAGAGAGACTCTTGGGCTGCTGATCCAAACCATTTTGGAAAAATATTGATTAGAGCCCAGATTTTGTTTTTGATTGTTTTGTTTTTATTTTACATTTGGTCTGGGAGTTAGTTATTTCATTGCTCTTGGGTTCCCAGTTTCTCATCTCTTTGGCCAGTTTCAGTTAAGGACCAGCTCTTTTAAGAGAACAGGTTCCTAGAACATAAAGGGAACTAAATTTATGGCTTACATTTTCAAATTTTTCTCATTTCTCCTTAGAAAATAGTAATCACTTTAACTACTTTTCACGGCACTTCATTTTCTTTATATATAACTTTAAGAAAGAAATGAATCACTAAAACCGTGTGGACTCTGAACTAGGAGATCAAAATGTGAGTTTGTTAGTGGTAGTGTTTTATAACATTAGTGTATGCAAGTTAAGTTTTCCTTTCTCATTTATTTTTCCAAATTTTTTGTCTTACTTTTATTTCATCACATACATAATACTCTGTAAAATACTTTCTGTTTGAAAAACTTTAAAATACTAAGCATTAATTTTCACTAGTAAAATTAATTTTAAAGATAGGCACAAATAGTTGTTTTCATGTAATAAAATTTAGTCACAGGCATCTCTATAGTTTGGGATTCTGTTGTTTACTCCATTGTCTTAAGACTGATTTCTTTGTGCCTACAAAGTGCTAAAGGATTCAAAAAGAAAATATGTACACTGTTGGCTTAATGACAAGTTTTAAATATGTTGTATGGCATTCAATATTACTTAAATATCGGTAATTATATTTTACTATGAGTGCATGATCTTGATTGAGCCTTAACTATTATAATCTATTTCTGCTCCTCAGAAATGTATTAACCTGACCAAGATGCCTTTGGGGGATTCCCTAAGCAAATGTAATTTCAGGGTTCTGTTTCTTACTATAAGTGTTCCTTTCCTCTCTCCTCCCATTCTCCATCATGTGATGGGGACCAGTGAGGAGTCAGTGTTAATTTGGTGACATGGTAACAGATGGTGCTTTGTTTAAGCTTTTCAGTTTTCTATTTCTTGGAAAAGCTTTATTGTGGAAACTGCTTCAGGTACTTAAACTGAATCTTAACTTGCTTCTGTAAAATCCATAAAGACTATGAACTGATTTTGGTTTGAAAGTTATGTCTTTTAATTATAAATCATGTTTGCCACCAACCTTCCAAAAACTATGTAAAGAATTATTTTTAGCAAATCTTACAATATTGTACTTTTTAGATATTAAAGAAACAGTAAATACTACTTGTTAACTATGTAAGCTTTGGTTCTTTTTCTTTGGTAAATTAGTTTGGCACTTTGTACAATAAGAACTGTTTAAGATGAGCTGTAAATTAAATCTTATTCACTTAGACTTTACCTGAAAATATGGAAAATAGGATCTCATTTTCTTTTTGTGCTAAAATTCTGATAGCATAGACTGTCTCATATATACCATCAAACCAGTCTGTTCACGTTTCCAATAATGTGCATTCATACATGCTAAGTCGTGTCATACTCTGTGCAACCCTGTGCCAGGTTCCTCTGTCCTTGGGATTCTCCAGGCAAGAGTACTGGAGTGGGTTGCCATGCCCTTCTCCAGGGGATCTTCCCAACCCAGGGATCTTACCCATGTCTTTTATGTCTCCTACATTGGCACATGGGTGTTTTATCATTAGCTCTACCTGGGAAACCCTTCCAAGTAGCATTCAGTTCAGTTCCGTTGCTAAGTCATGTCTGACTCTTTGCAATCCCATGGACTGAAGCATGCCAGGCTTCCCTATCCATCATCAACTCCTGGAGCTTGCTCAAACTCATGTCTATCGAGTCAGTGATGCCATCCAACCATCTCATTCTCTGCCATTCCCTTCTCTTCCTGCCTTCAATCTTTCCCAGCATCAGGGTCTTTTTCAGTGAGTCAGTTCTTCACATCAAATGGCCTAAGTATTGGAGCTTCAGCTTCAACATCAGTCCTTCCAATAAATATTCAGGACTGATTTCCTTTAGGATTGACTAGTTTGATCTCACTGCAGTCCAAGGGACTCTTAAGAATCTTCTCCAACACCATAGTTCAAAAGCATTAATTCTTTGGTACTCAGCTTTCTTTATGGTCCAAATCTCACCTCCATACATGACTAGTGGAAAAACCATAGCTTTGATTAGTCAGCCCTTTGCCAGTAAAGTAATGTCTCTTCTTTTTAATATGCTGTCTAAGTTGGTCATAATTTTCTTCCAAGGAGCAAGCATCTTAATTTCATGGCTGCAGTCACCAATTGCAGTGATTTTGGAGTCCAAGAAAATAAAGTCTGTCACTGTTTCCATTGTTTCCCCAACTATTTCCCATGAAGTGATGGTACCGTATGCCATGATCTTAGTTGTTTGAATGTTGAGTTTTAAGTCAGCTTTTTCACTTTCCTCCTTCACTTTCATCAAGAGGCTTTTTAGTTCCTCTTCATTTTCTGCCATAAGGATGATGTCATCTGCATATCTGGGGTTATTGATATTTCTCTTGGCAGTCTTGATTCCAGCTTGTGTTTCATCCAGCCTGGCACCTTGCATGATGTACTCTGCATATAAGTTAAATAAGCGGGGTGACAATATACAGCCTTGATGTACTCCTTTCCCAATTTGGAACCAGTTCGTTGGTCCATTTCTGGTTCTAACTGTTGCTTCTTGACCTGCATACAGATTTCTCAGGAGGCAGATAAGGTAGTCTGGTATTCCCATCTCTTTCAGAATTTTCCACAGTTTGTTGTGATCCACAGAGTCAAAGGTTTTAGTGCAGTCAATGAAGCAGAAGTAGATGTTCTTCTAGAATTCTCTTGCTTTTACTATAATCCAGTGGATGTTGGACAATTGATCTCTGGTTTCTCTGCATTTTCTAAATACAGCTTGAACATCTGGAAGTTCTCTGTTCATGTACTGTTGAAGCCTAGCTTGGAGAATTTTGAGCATTACTTTGCTAGCATGTGAGATGAGTGCAATCATGTGGTAGGTTGAACATTCTTTGGCATTGCTTTTCTTTGGGATGGGAATGAAAAGTGACCCTTTCCAGTCCTGTGGCCACTGCTAAGTTTTCCAAATATGCTGGCGTATTAAGTGCAGCACTTTAACAGCATCATCTTTTAGGATTTGAAATAGCTCAGCTGGAATTCTATCACCTCCACTGCTGCTGCTAAGTCACTTCAGTCGTGTCTGACTCTGTGTGACCCCATAGACGGCAGCCCACCAGCCTCCCTTGTCCCTGGGATTCTCCAGGCAAGAACACTGCTCTTTATATTGATGTTTCCTAAGGCCTACTTGACTTTGCACTCCAAGATGTCTGACTCTAGTTGAGTGACCCAAGTAGTGTATTTAGGTACAAAAACCAAGTTAAAATACAGACTCTCTGACCAAGAACTTGTCATTTAGGTGGGAGAACAGACCATTAATAAAATGATATCTAAAAGTTGGTATATGTGACAGCTCAGAGTATTAATGGAAGTAAATGTACCACAGCTACTGAATTAATGATCACCATAGGACTTGATCTGGCCTTTGACCACACACTAGCAGTATGCACGCAATTAGGAAAAAAAAAATATTTTCACATGTTTCAGCCCAATTCTTCCTCTCTTGCTTCAACTCCCAATTACTTGAAGTTCTTCTGTTCAGAAAATCTCAACTTTGCTGCCAAAACCCAGCCTGAGCACTTGAAAATCCATCATCAAGCATACTGAATCTAACTTTCTCAAAGCTTACAGTCCTTCCAGTGGAAACAGAGATAGCAGACTCCTTTCCAAATGGGCACTATACTCTGTTATGCTGAAGAGCAAAACTGCAGAAAATTCAAGGCACAAGAGTAAATACTGTTCAACAAATTCCTTTTACTAAGTGAAAGCTTTAGATAAAAGTTTACTTTATAACTAGATCTCTTCATTAAGTAGACTCTGAGTATATTACAAGTGACTATTAGCTCCTCAAACATATTCTCCCATTCTTATATGGTAATAACATTCCTGATTCTTAGCTAGATACATGGCCTTCTGGAATAAATACTGTATAATCTTTTTTTTTTTTTTTTTTTCGGTTCAGGCTGGCCATGTAACCAAATTCTGTCCTTTTTAACTTTCTTTCCACTGACTGGACCTGGATGAAGAGGCAGGCCATCTGTTATGAAACAAGGAAGGTCAAAAATCAGTGAATGATAAGCAATAAGATAGAAGAGCCTGGTTTAGGTAATCATATTCAATGATAAAACTATAATCATATTTCATGATTAAAGCAGGCAACTGTCAGATCACATTGTATCTTCTTTTCCTAAATATGAAGAAAAATAAGAACCCCTGAAGTATGACCCAAATCTCTTTTTAAAATTTGCAAAGGTTCAAATCTTTTTTTAAAAAATTCACACCATATTCTTTAGAGTTCAAACCAGAAAAATTATTATGCAGTAGAGAGCGTATCACTCTAATATAAAATCCTATTTTAATTTGCTCTTCATTAGCCATATGGGTGTTACAGAAAGTAGTTTCCAACCATATATTGACTTTTACTTTTTACTTAGTATGAACTTCACTGGTGGTTCAGATGGTAAAGAGTCTGCTGGTAAGGAGACCCAGGTTCAATCCCTGGGCTGGGAAGATCCCCTGGGATGATTCAGCGATTCTAGGAGAAGGGAATGGCTACTCACTCCAGTATTCTTGCCTGGAGAATCCCATGGAGAGAGGAGCCTAGTGGGCTACAGCTCATGGAGTCGCAAAGAGTTGGACATGACTGAGTGACTAACACTCTTCAAAAAACCCAAAAACTGAACTGGAAGGAAACTATCCTAAACCTATAAAATAATGCAATGTGAAGTAGAAATGCCTTTTTGATCATTGGGTGCATCATACTGTTTCAGTACATGAAAGAGCTATGTTTTTTTGTTGCATAATTATTTCTGCATCACTGACTCAATGGACATGAGCTTGGACAGGCTCCAGGAGATAATGGAGGACAGGGAAACCTGGCATGCTGCTGGCCATGGGGTTGCAAACAGTTGGACACAACTGAGTGACTGAACAACAACAATTATTTCTTTCTGATGGTTTATCAGTCATGCTTCACAGTTTTGGTGAAGGAAAGTATTTGTTTTCTTGACTGGGTGAAGCTTTCAGATCAAGGAGAAGCACTGACATATTTAGGACATGTAAGACTGAAGTAGTAGCATCAGTTTGATTAAAGAAGATGTGTTGATTTATTTGCTCTTTACATCACAGTGACTAAGAATCATCTGTAAGATGTCTGTTGTTCTCCTGAACCTTAAATTATTAAACATATTTCCCTGTCCTCACATAGCTTTCTGCAGAAGAAAATACTGCATCCTTCCAGTGAGCACAAAGATTCTACTGCAGTGCAATGCAAGCAAAACCAGCCAAGGTCTGCTGGGGATCTCTGCTGCTGCAGCATTTGATATACACAGGAAAGGTCTCATGAATAATACACAGTTATAAACAGGTGGCCATATCAAGATCTCTTCACTTAATGCTATTCCCAAACACACTCCAAAGAAAGTAATTGGATACCTTCATTCACGATTGATCTGTACAGGAAGAAAGTATGATTAAAAGCTTGTAAGACATCGATTGCATGTGCATTAGCTTGAATTGGCCTGCATTATTATCTACTGAAACTCCACACAAATCATAGCAATAATCAGAATTGTAGTGCTAAACAGAAATATAAAATGTTTTAAAACAGTGAGTATGTAAATCCAGAACAATTCATTCACTGTAGAGTATGTTCAGAAGCAAAGACAGCTTATCACGAGGCCACCTTATAATTAGACAAGTGCTCACGAGGCGGTGTTGAGTGCTGATGGAGCGCCAATGGAACAACTTGTAGGATATGAGTCCACTCTATTCCATTTTCTTAACACCAATGACAAGAAATGTCAGGAGGCTCTAAGCACCTTCCTGGAACAGCCATCATTAATCTCCAATACGATCACATTACCTTTTTTTTATTTTAGATGAAAAAAAATAGTGAGCACTTTTTATTTTTGCCTGATAACAGACTTATGCTAAACCTACAATATAACAGCCTTTGTACATTCACCTCAATCTGCCAGAATTATTAACACAATTGATTGCTGCTCTAGAAGGACGACCCTCAAGGCCAAGTCATATATTACAGGCATAAACCTCTCAACTCTGTACACAAATCTTCTTTAACAAGAAGATGGAAATGTGATACACTATCCTAACTAGACTGTAAATGATTATTATAGTAAGCCTTTATAGGTATTTGTAAGACAGAACTAAAATAATCTCCGTATGTTTTTATTTGTTTTATATTGCTTTATCTCAGTGGTTCTTATGTTATCAATAAGTCCTATAGAATATTACTTGCATCTGACTAATTTCCTCTGAAATTATAGAGTAATTCAGCTAGGTGATCTGGAGATTCTATATTGTTGGCTGTGGTAGAGCTTTGGTTATATCATTATTCCGTCATGGTTATGTTCTCCATATCTTAGTTACTTCTACTTATCTGTGTTGGTTTAATGCATGAAAATTGAATATGCTAATGTGGAAGAGAAAAAAATCAAATTCTAAGCTGTTACTAATGTGAGATGCAATCATTGGGGGTGGGGGAGAGGAATTTATTTAAGATTATTTAAAATTAAAGTCAGGATCTTCTGTTTACATTTACAAAAGATTGATGTGGGAATTGCCATCTCACTGTAAATAACTAGAAAACATGAGAAAATGTGTGAAACAAATATTTGTAGACATCAATCATAGTGAGCACAATATTATGAAATCTGAGAGAATGGGTCCTGGGACAATTAAGTTTCAGGATCTCCAACCTTTATTAAAGGCTGGTCTAGACCTGACTTAAATACACTTCAATGCAAGCCTCAAAAAAGACTAAACAAGTCCGAAAGGAATTTAAGTATTGCCATACGTAAGCAATACAATAAAATATGGCACTCAGTAATGTATAATTCACAATGTCCAATATCCAAAACTTTCAGATAATGGAAGAAGCAGGAAAATGTGGCCCTTAAGCAGAAGTAAAGAGAAGCAGGTTCAGTTTTGATATTAATTATGAAATAAGAGACCAGGATGTTAAAGTAGGTATTTTGAATATCATAGCTATGGACAAGGTTATAAAGGAACACATGAATTAATAAGGAGAGAAATTGAAAGTGTAAAAATTATACAAGTAAAGTCCTAGGGATAAATAAAAATCATCTGAAATGAAAAATAAACCAGATGGATTCAACTGCAGATTAGAAATTGCAAAAGAGATCAGTGAACTTGAAAATGTGGAATAAAAACTATGCAAATTTAACAGAAAGAAAAAAAATTACAGAGATTTAGTGACCTATGGGCCAATAACTAGCAATCTTATATGTGTATAATCTTGCCAAAATAAAGATGAACACTTTTTTAATCATTTTACTTTTTTCCTGTGCTGAGTCTTCGTTACTGTGCAGACTTTTCTCTAGTTGCAGCAAGCAGGGGCCTCTCTTTGCTGGAGTGTGCAGGATTCTCATTAAGGTGGCTTCTCTTGTGTGGGGCACAGCTGTGGATGCAAGGGCTTCAGTAGTTGTGGCATGTGGCTCAGTAGTTGCAGTTCCCAGGCCCTAGAGCACAGGCTCAATAGTTGTGGTGCATGGGCTTAGTTGCCCCATGGCATGCAGGGTCTTCCCAGACCAAGGATAGAACTCATGTCCCTGCATTGGCAGGCTGACTCATCACCATTGAGACAGCAGGGAAGCCCAAGAAGCCCACCAAGTCCAAGCCCACCATTTAAGCCCCCTCTTAAGACAAACACCAGTAGTGCTGTACTACAAGGTCAAAGGAAGTTCTTCAGGTGGAAAGCAAATATTAGATTGAAACGTGGATTTAAACAATGTCGTGAAGAGCACTAGAAATTGTAAACGTGGATAAATATGGAAGACATATTTCTCATCTTTAATAGTTTTTAAGTTGGCTGTATAAAGCAAAGGTAATGCATATTGTTTATAATTTGTTTGTAATACATGTATAAAAAAGCATAACAACACAGTTGTACACTGGAATAGGTTTTATACCGTATACATGAAATGGTATGTTATTTGAAATTAGACCATAATAAGTTCAAGAAACACATTCAAAATTGTAGAATAGCCATTTAAAAATATTTTAAAAAAAAACAGAAAGTTAATAAGCCAAAGAGAGGAATATAATGGAAACTTTAAAGTACTAAAATAATTTTTAAAAGAAGGAACACTTGAAAACGAACCAAAAAATAACAGATGAAATAAATAGAAAGCAAATAGTGGATAGCAAGATGATTGATGTAAATATCAATAACTGCTGTTTAGTCGTCCAGTCATGTCTGACTCTTTTGCAACCCCACGGATAGGGATTTTCCAGGAAAGAATACTGGAGTACGTTGCCATTTCCTACTCCAGGGGATCTTCCCAACCCAGGGATCAAACAGCATCTCCTACATTGGCAGGTGGATTCTTAACCACTGAGCCACCAGGGAAACACATACACTTGATATGATGCAGCAAAAAATGTACATTACCTCTGTGATCTTCCTCTTCAAATCCTATAACCCTTGTTCAAATCCTATAATCCTTGTTCAATCATTGGAGAAACAAAAACAAATTCCAACTGAGGGGCATCTGGCAGAATTGCTGCCTAGTACTATTCAAAATTGTGCAGGTCATCAAAAACAGTGGAAGTCTGGGAGACTATCACAGAAGACATGACAGGTATATGCAGTGTGTTATCCTGGATGGGATTTTGGAACTGAAAATGAACATCAGGTAAAAACTAAGGAAGTCTGAATAAAATATGGACTTTAGTTAATGATTATCTCTCAATATTAGTTCAATAATTATAACAAATAGCATGTTAAATTAAGAAACTAGTAATTAGAGGGACAGGGTGAGATATATGGAAACTTCTCATTTTTTTCCTATAAATCTAAAATTGTTCAGAAGATTTTAAAATATAAAAATATATTTTTTAATTTAAAATATATTATAAATTTATGTATATATGAATCTAAGACAAATTACTGTATTAAGTATTTAGCTCTAAAGATAAAAGTAAAAGAACAGAGTAAAAACAAATCTAATTTTAAAGTAAATAAAAACCACAAAACATATATAAAAACAAAAATAACTCCATAAAATTTGCTCTTAAAAATAATTTTAAGACTATATATAAAAAAGAAACAAATACTAGATATATATCCTCTGCTGCTGCTAAGTTGCTTCAGTCGTATCCGACTCTGAACAACCCCATAGACAGCAGCCCACTAGGCTCCTCTCTCTCTGGGATTCTGCAGGCAAGAGTACTGGAGTGGGTTGCCATTGCCTTCTCCAATGCATGAAAGTGAAAAGTGAAAGTGAAGTCGCTCAGTCATGCCTGGCTCGTAGGGACCCCATGGACTAGAGCCTACTAGGCTCCTCTGTCCATGGGATTTTCAAGGCAAGAGTACTGGAGTGGGTTGCCATTGCCTTCTCCAATGTATATCCTCAGAGATGTACAGATAAAGAAAATATTAGAGCTAGGTTGAAACAGCAAAACATACACACAAACAAATGCTAATAAAAAGGAAGGTTAGCAATATTAACATTAGACAATAAAAAATATATGATAAAAAGCTTTAATAGAGATGAACAAGGATGCTACTTAAATGATTAAAAAAAAAAAAAAAACAGACATGCAAAAATCTAGGAATAAAACCACCATACGACTGAGCAATCCCACTCCTAGGATTCCCATACCCTGAGGAAACCAAAACTGAAAAAGGCACATGTATCCCAATATTCATTGCAGCACTATTTACAATAGCTAGAATATGAAAGCAACCTAGATGTTCACTGACAAATGAATTGATAAAGAAGTTGTGGTACATACACACCATGGAATATTACTCAGCCATAAAAAGGAAAGCATTTGAGTCAGTTCTACAAGGTAGATGAACCTAGAGCCTATTATACTGAGTAAAGTAAGTCAAAGAGAAAGATAAATTTGTATACTAACGCATATATATAGAATCTAGAAAAATGGTAGTGAAGAATTTATTTGCAGGAGAAACATTCAGAAAATGAAGAGCATGGCATCCAGTCCCATCACTTCATGGGAAATAGATGGGGAAACAGTGGAAACAGTGTCAGACTTTATTTTTCTGGGTTCCAAAATTACTGCAGATGGTGACTGCAGCCATGAAATTAAAAGACACTTACTCCTTGGAAGGAAAGTTATGACCAACCTAGATAGCATATTCAAAAGCAGAGACATTACTTTGCCAACAAAGGTTCGTCTAGTCAAGGCTATGGTTTTTCCTGTGGTCATGTATGGATGTGAGAGTTGGACTGTGAAGAAGGCTGAGCGCCAAAGAATTGATGCTTTTGAACTGTGGTGTTGGAGAAGACTCTTGAGAGTCCCTTGGACTGCAAGGAGATCCAAGGGACTGAAGATACATTCTGAAGGAGATCAACCCTGGGATTTCTTTGGAAGGAATGATGCTAAAGCTGAAACTCCAGTACTTTGGCCACCTCATGCGAAGAGTTGACTCATTGGAAAAGACTCTGATGCTGGGAGGGATTGGGGGCAAGGGGAGAAGGGGACACCAGAGGATGAGGTGCCTGGGTGGCATCACTGACTCGATGGATGTGAGTCTGAGTGAACTCCGGGAGTTGGTGATGGACAGGGAGGCCTGGCGTGGTGTGGTTCAAGGGGTCGCAAAGAGTTGGACACGACTGAGCGACTGATCTGATCTGATCTGATCTGATTGGAGAAACAGACACAGAGAATAGACTTATGGACATGGGGAGAGGGGAGGAGAAGGTGAGATGTATGGAAAGAGTAACGTGGAAACTTACATTACCGTATGTAAAATAGATAGCCAATGGGAATTTGCTGTATGGCTCAGGAAACTCAAATAGGGGCTCTCTATCAACCTAGAGGGGTGGAATGGGGAGGGAGATGGGAGGGAGGTTCAAAAGGGAGGGGATATATGTATACCTATGACTGATTCAGGTTGAGGTTTGACAGAAAACAACAAAATTCTGTAAAGCAATTATCCTTCAATTAAAAAATAAATAAATTTAAAATAAAAAAGCATAAACCTAATAAAGTGGGATTCAAATTAGAGGTGCAAAAAGTAATAGAATTATAAAAAAGAGTTATATATTCATACAAGGACATACTTTATCACTTCTTCGAGAAATATATTATGCAAAAAAACTAGTAATAATTTAGAAGACTTGAAGATCACTATTAATGAATTGATCTAACCTGCACATAAAAAATAAAAAATATACAATCTTTTCAAAAACATGATCATTTACAAAATTGAAATTGGTAACAAATAATGAACAAGAACATATTAGAGAAATTTCTAAGAACTATTAAGTCATTTTTCAAAAAAGAATAAATGAATAAGTATGTTGATGGAAAGCCTCAATATTAAAAAAAAATGCAAACTCTCCTAAAGCTAATATAATTCAAATTAATGTTTTTTCTTCATATTACTGTTCTTGTTGGAATTTGGCAAGCTGATTACAAAATTAATGTGGAAGAGAAGTTGTCCAAGCATGGTGAAGACAGTTATGAAAAAAAAAAAGAATGAATAAGTAGTGCCATCATCTTTCCAGATATAAAAAACAGCAACACTTTTCTTCTTTCCTTTCTCCCTCCTTGTTCTTCTGCCCTCACCACTTTATTTTTCACATTCTAGCCTTCCTCAGTTTCTCCTGCTCTCCCTGTTTCTTCCTTCCTTCCTCCCTTCTTTCTTTCTTACTTATTTATGTAACTTAATCCCATAATGGAAAGAGAAGCCTCAGCCAAGATATTGGAAAACAATGTTCTGTCTAGTGACTTCTCACACACTTCTGGCTTACATTATAATTTCAGGAATACCTTATCCTCATAAGTAGTCAATATTCTTTGGCTGAGCCATCAGATATATCCTAATGAAGGAATATCTTTGAAATAATTCTTCTCAGATAGTGAGATGGATTCCAAATTGAATTCTAGTAAAATAGATGAAATAATATTTAGTAAAATAGTACCAATCAGGGGATTATCATAATATTAGTGCTTTATATATTATAAATTAGCATTTATAATTAACATTATAAATCAATGTAAATTTTTGTATAATTTTAATAAATCACAGGATATCTCACTTTATTAAATACTGATCTTACTCTTAATTCTGATTATGACTTTCTTTTATTCAGTCTATAGATATATAGATAATATAAAAGAGAGATATACTAGAGACAGCAGATTTTTTAGTGTAATTTTACCAACCAAATTAGCCACAGAAAAATTATAAGAAAAAATGTTTCAACTATATTTGTACTGAACATTTTAGTGCTTACAATAATATAGCATTCATAAAAGCCATTTTATGCATAATGCCATAAATTTCACTCCTTCCCTCAAAGGTGATGAATAACAATACTAATAATAGTGGCAATCATTTGTTGAATGGTGACAATAAGCCAAGCTCTCAATCCTGAGCATTTTATACATATTACCTTCTTACAAAGTTTCAGCGGATGGAAATTATTCTTGTCCTCATTTTACAGATGACTCTTAGGCTGGTATATGCTAGAGATATGATTCAAATCTATGTAATCAGACTCTACTACACTTAACCACTTCTAAGTAAAAACAGTGAAATGTCTATTTGGTTTTCTTAAATCAGGAAAAACTTATATTTGTATAGATGTTGATTTGTAACCCATACTGTTCTAGAATGGGAGTTAAGGTAACTTTCAAAATTACTTATATTGTAGATTGTATTTCTGGTCCCAATTTTTCACTCTTCCCTATATCTATGCCCTTTACTATGTGGTGTTACAGTTTATCTCACAAAAGAGTGAGATATGCTCATTTCTCCATCCTTGAATCTGAGCTTTATCATGTGATTTGCTTTGGCCTTTGCACACCAGTTCTGAGCACAGGCTGCAAGAGATCTTACATGTTTCTGCTTCTGTGTCATGTGCCTGATAACATGAAACCTGCCTCAGTGAGCCTGCAGATGATGAAAGATCTATTCTGCAAAACTGAGTTGTCCAAAGTGTCCCAGCTGAAGCCAATCTAGGTCAGTCTAGGTTAGTTACTTCTGGTCAACCTCCAGATGTGTAAGCCCAGTCCAGACAATTAGGGCCACCCATCCAATCACTGAATCAACCACCTAAGAATTGATGCTTTTGAACTATGCTATTGGAGAAGACTCTTGAGAGTCCCTTCGACAGCAAGGAGATCCAACCAGTCCATCCTAAAGGAAATCAGTCCTGAATATTCATTGGAATGACTGATGCTGAAGCTGAAACTCCAATACTTTGGCCATCTGATCCAAAGAATTGACTCATTTGAAAAGACCCTGATGCTGGCAATGATTCAAGGTGGGAGGAGAAGGGGATGACAGAGGATGAGATGGTTGCATAACATCACAGACTCGATGGACAGGAGTTTGAGCAAGCTCTGGGAGTTGGTGATGAACAGGGAGGCCTGGCATGCTCCAGTCTATGGGGTCACAAAGAGTTGGACACAACTGAGCAACTGAACTAAACTGAACTGATCCAATCCCTGTGGCAATAAATGCCAATTATTGTATGTCATTGAGATTTTTGTGGCTGCAGATTATGCATTATTATTATGGCCATAAATAACTGCCAGAATATAAATTTCAATGAGCAGAGATTGTGAGTGCTCACCTTATTCTAGATGCTAGAGCTACAGTAGTTATTTAAACAGACAAGGTCCTTGCTCTTTGCAGAGATTACATTCATACAAGGACACAGATTTTTTAAAATGTGTACAAGATACTTTCAGATAGTGAAAGGTACATGAAGAAAATCAAACCAGATGGTATAACCGAGACTGACTAGGAAACAGAAGATGTGAGGCATAGAATGTGATCAGGGAAGGAAACATTTTGGAGTGACATCACTATTGATTTCAGAAGGGACATTTGGGCTGGTAACAAGGAGTCAGCCATGCTAAGATCTGAAGGAAGATCATTTTAGGCAGAGGAAACAACCAGTGCTAAGTCAAACTCCAGGCTTGTGTTGAGAGTTGAATTTTGTCCTGCATAAAGACATGTTCAAGTCCTAACTCCCAGTACCTATGAATGTGGCTTTATGTAAAAAGGGTCTTTGCAGATGCCATCAAGTTGAGATGACTGGTACTTTTATAAGAAGAGGGAAATTTGGAAATTTGGACAGAGACAGACACACTCAAGGAGAGTGCTTCATGAAAACAGAGACCAATTCAAGCATTTAGAGACCAAAAAAAAAAAAAACCCCACCACGAACTGTCAACAATGACCAAAAACCAAGAGAAAGGCATGGAAAACTAGATTCTTCCTTAAGATCTTCTAGAAGGAATCAACACTGCCTACACCTTACTTTTAGATATCTGGTCTCTAGAACTATGCGAGAAAAAAAAAAAATTTTTTTTAAGGCAATCTGCTGTTTGCAGTACTTTATCACAGTAGCCCTAGGAAAGGAATACTGCTCAGAAAAAATTCAGTGGATTATAAGACCTGAAAGAAGACTCAGGAGCTACAATATGGTGGATGAGGATGTTAAGTGTAGAATTTGAATTGGGAGAGACTCAAGGATTCCAATATTTAGGGAAATGAGTTATTTTTTAGTTTTAAAAGCAAGGAAAGAAGGGAATGAAACTAAAAGAAAACAAGGGAAGGAAAGATATAATGAAACCAGCAATAAATTTAAGTAGGCAAGTATTCATTTCATGGGTTCCCTGTACTTGTTAGAAATGCATTATGAATATTGTCTTAAATTTTCTATCATCCTGTGCAGAGAGAAACTCATAAATCAAAGTTCTCTTAAGATAACACCAATCTGGTTGCCAATCACAAACAAGATAAAGTCTAAGTTCCTTGGCATGTCATGGGACTTTTTATTTGTGATTTCTGCTTATCTTTTCCATTTGACTTTCATTCATTCCCTTCCTCACTGTTGTTTGTTCAGTTGCTAAGTCATGTCTGACTCTTTGTGACCCCATGAACTGCAGCACAGGGTAGGACAGGCTTCCCCGTCCTTCACTGTTTCTGGGAGTCTGCTCATACTCATGTCCATTGAGTTGGGGATGCCATCCAACCATCTCATCCTCTGTCACCCGCCTCTCCTGCCCTCAGCCTTTCCCAGGACCAGAGTCTTTTCCAATGAGTTGGCTCTTTGCTTCAGTTGGCCAAAGTATTGGAGTTTCAGCTTCAGTATCATATATGAAAGTACTCAGATTGTCATAATTTCAATGCACCATTATTTCTGCCTTCCATGTTTGCACATGCTATTTGGTAAAATATTTAATCACCATCAGCCCCACATTCACTTACCAGTTTCTTCATCATTACATTCATTCGTTTAACATTTGAACTTCTTCTCTGTACCAGGCATCTTTAGCGTTAAGGTATAGTAATAAATAGAGTGTTTCCCTGGTGATTCAGGGATAAAGAATCCACCTGCCAATGCAGGAGACACAGGTTCGATTTCTGGGTCAGGAAGATCCCTTGGAGAAGGAAATGACAACCGCTCCAGTATTCTTGTCTGGGAAATCTAATGGATAGAGAAGCCTGGTGGGCTTCACTTTCTGGAGTTGCAAAGAGTTGGGCACAACTTTGAGACAAAACAACAAATAACAACAATAAATAGGATATATATATATATTCCTTTTTTTCCCATAGAGCTACGGTCTAGCAGGCTAGGCTGAAAAATAGAAGATCAATTAAAATTGTGTCAAATGTAATGAAAGAAAAGTACAAAGCATAAGGCAGGGAGAACCTGACCCAGGCTTAGAAGTTGAGAATTGGCTTCAAATTGAGAAATAATGGTTGAAAAGAATTATCAACACAAAGAATGAGGGCGCCTGTCCAGTCAGAGAAAGCTGCATGGTCAAAGGCCATAGAAATGAAAAGAAGTATTTCATGTTCCAACTATCTGAAATAAACTGCTTCTCCTTTCTATCTCTCTTTCTTTCTTTGTACCTCCCCACTCCTGTTTCTTCCTCCTCCCCTTCTTCTTTCTCCCTCTTCTTCTCCTCCCTACCTCTTTGGTTGTTGATTTTTATTTCCACTCAAAAGAGGTGGTATAGCATCATTTATTATTTGTGTAGAAAATTATTTAAGATATGCCCCTAGTCTCCTTATCTGTTCAATAGGAACAGTAAAAATCCTTAACACTTGGATTGTATTGAGGATTGAATGTGATTGTGTGCCAATTGCCTCAAAAACTGAGCTATTGCTCTATTTATTCATCTATTTGTCCTTGAGCATTAACTATTAGTTTTATGTGACAAACCTAGCCATAAGCGCTTTATATAGACAAAAGGATAGAGAGCGAAGGGATTGTTACAAGAATGTAAAAGAAAATAAGTCAAAGTGCAGCCATTATGTTGCTCATTCCTGAGCACTATAATGTCCTTGCCAACCCAGATTAATGATACAGATCATTTTCCAAATATGTATAATTTGGGAGATTTCCAAAAAACTGTAGGGTAGATCATTAAAAGCTACAATTAGCCAGTGGCCATCATTTCAGCCTTCTGTCACCATCCTCTTCCTTCCCCAGTTCCCATGAGGCTGATGCTTTATGATAACAACCCTCAATGTGGGCTAGTGGCCTAAGAGATCAGAAAAAACATTTATATCAATTGGATCTCAGTTTACAGTTCTCTGATGGTCTGGTTCAAATATATATTTTAGGGGTGTCCATAAATCAGAAGCACATACAGTGGCTGAATATTAGGACAGTATCCCCTTTCTTTCAACAATGCTTTTGAATTACAGAATGTAATACATTCTCTGGTAAGAACCTGAAGTGAAAATCATCTGTACTTATGAAGTCCAGATCTTTTGGGCATCATTTGAGTTGGGGAAGACACTCCATGTTTTTAATCATACCACAAAGTCTATGCAGCCATGAAATTAAAAGATGCTTACTCCTTGGGAGAAAAGTTATGACCAACCTAGACAGCATATTAAAAAGCAGAGACATTACTTTGCCAACAAAGGTCTGTCTAGTCAAGGCTATGGTTTTTCCAGTAGTCAGGTATGGATGTGAGAGTTGGACTATAAAGAAAGCTGAGTGCCGAAGAATTGATGCTTTTGAACTGTGGTTTTGGAGACGACTCTTGAGAGTCCCTTGGCCTGCAAGAAGATCAAACCAGTCAATCCTAAAGGAGATCAGTCCTGAATATTCATTGGAAGGACTGATGCTAAAGCTGAAACTCCAATACTTTGGTGACCTGATACGAAGAACTGACTCATCTGAAAAGACCCTGATGCTGGGAAAGATTGAGGGCAGGAGGAGAAGGGGACGACAGAGGATGAGATGGCTGGATGGCATCACTGACTCGATGGACGTGAGTTTGAGTGAACTCCGGGAGTTGGTGATGGACAGGGAGGCATGGCGTGCTGTGATTCATGGGGTCGCAAAGAGTCGGACATGACTGAGTAACTGAACTGAACTGAACAAAGTCTATGGTAAGGAATAATATAAATACTAACAGACTCTCCAAACAAGAGGTTGTCACTGTTGGCCCATGATTGATACAAATTCATTAGGCATTTTCACCTGTCCTCAACTTCTGACTTCTCTATAATGGGGATCAAAACCTCCAGTCTACACTCTCATTGTAGGCAGATATATATCTGGCTTGAAGGGATCTGCAGTCTCCAAAGCTCTTTTACCTCCAATTCACTCCCTAGTCTCCAATGCTTTGAATCTCTGACTTTCAAGGAAAAGTCAGAAATACTGCCAGATGACAGAGACTGGAAAATATTTTCTTTAAACTCTCAGTTTCCCCATAACAATATAACAGGGAAGTTGGCTCCACTTTCCTTAACATTTCTGTGCAATACTGACTCTTTTGAGACAGAGGAATCAGACATAAAGAGCAGTGTGGAGGTTCACTGGGAAGTCATCTCAGGAATTATAGCTGAGCAGAAATAAAGGAAGACTAGTTGGGCAAAAGAAATTGGATTTTAGTGAAGTTGCAGCAGCAGCCTCAGTCAACATAGGGCACTTACTACCCTATATCCAGGCAAAGTGGCTGGGTCTATGTACCCTTCCATTAACCAGTCATTGGAATATGGGCTGCCTCTGGAGAGGGGCCACACCTTGAGTTAGGCTTCTTCCTTCATTCAAGGATAACTCCCGTATAGGACCACAGCTATAAGCCATGAGGAACCCATACATCTTCTGATTTCAGGGATTAGTTTATTTTTCCTGGGGGATGGGAAACATGCCACAACATCCACCATGTGGAGACATTGTGATACACTGGATGGGATATACTGGGTATTTGTTTAGTTCTCTTCTCTGTGTTTTGTTGCCAAATGTGGATCCCTAAAGTGACAAGCATAGAGAAGGAAATGGCAACCCCCTCCAGTATTCTTGCCTAGAGAATCTTGTGGACAGAGGAGCCCTGTGGGCTGCTGTCCATGGGGTCGCACAAAGTTGAACACGACTGAAGTGACTTAACATGCATGCATACATTGGAGAAGGAAATGGCAACCCACTCCAGTATTCTTGCCTGGAGAATCCCAGGGACAGAGGAGCCTGGTGGGTTGCCGTCTTTGGGGTCGCACAGAGTCGGACATGACTGAAGCGACTTAGCAGCAGCAGCAGCCTCAGCAGCAAAGTGACAAGCATAAGTCAAGAAAATAATTATGAGCGAAGTGAGATTGCCAAATAAAATTGAGTTGTGTGTGACTCCTATCAAAAACACTTTTTTTGAGATTATGTTCTGTGTACTCCTTTGGTGTTAAATATAGGTTTTAAATATCATATTTGGGATTTTTAAAAATGACAATACTATGTTGAGTCCACACATCCAGTTTTCTTCCTGAACACTTCCGCCTGGATGTCCCCCAGCATCTCTTAGTCATCTAATTCTCACATTAAGTCTATTCCTTTTATTCCTCTTTTGGAGAGTAGCCGAGGGTTATTAATAATATCAACATTGTCATCTATTGCCACTCATTTCAAAAACTTTTGATCTATCCTAAATATCTCAATCTTTTCTCCTGTCTGAATTCAATAAATATGTATTTTTTAAAAAAAATTCTACTTAAAGGAAAAAAAAAAGCAAACAAGTTCTGACTATACTGCTCCATTTTTACTTCATTAGTTTCTTTAGGTCTTTATTTTTTCTCCTCTGTATGATTATTCAGACCAATCTTTCCAGTGTTGCCAGAGTAATGTGTATTTTTCTTTTTTAATATAAGTTGTGTTTCTACAAATCAAATATGCTGATGATAATTCATATTTTCAAAACATTGAGAATGTCATCCTTCTGGATTAAGTCCAGACAATTTATCAGTGTACATTCAAGACCTTTTATGACCACATGCCTCCTTCCCTCTTGGTTTATGTTCTCTCATTGGCCCAAATGCTTCCTAAATTTCCTTCAAACTGAAAGTGAAGTCATCTGCAGCTGCACAGGAATATTGCTTCTTCCTGGAAGGCCTTTATCCTCAACGCCATCCACCTGACTAATTCATGAACAGCCTCCCAAGTCCAGCTAAAGCATCACTTCATTGGGAAGGTTTTGCTGGCACCCAGACAAACAGTTACAATAAAACGTGATAAATGTTTTGATAAAACAGGGTATAATGGAAATAAGGAGGAGGGGAATTTAGTTCAAACTTAGCACTGCAAGCAGGGCTTAGAGAATGTCACATCTAAGACCCGGACAATGACAGGAGTGAGTCAAGCATAGGTATTGGGGCAGACTGCTTCATTAGAGGAAAGTGCAAGAGCAAAAGTGTTCCTGTTAGAGGTAAAACCTAAGTTAAGAAATTTGACCTTCATCCTGAATGCCACTTGTTAAATAGGAACTGTAGAGAATTAGAATTGGTAGTGCTTAAGCTGAAAAAGCGACGTGTGTACTGTTTATATAACCCAGATAAAAGTTCATGCCACTCAAGCAAAGAGAATGGGAATAGTAATGGAAATAAATAAATTTGAGAGAATCTGGTATGAATACTCTCCCCCACAAAAGAAGTAAAGGAAGGAAGGAAAAGAAAGAAAAAAGAAGGAAAGAAACATCTCCTGGAAAGAAGTCTGCTCTCTGCTGCTTCTTTTCTCCTTTGCTTAGATAGAACAAACATGCTGGACATGTATGGAGGCGAGGTGCCTATGAGAAAGCTCTGTGTCTCCCTTTCAGTTTTGTTGTAAACTTAAAGCTTCTCTTAGAAAACTAAGTTAAACAAAAATAGAAGAAGAAAAAGAAAACAGTATAGATTACGTTTCCGTATGGAGAAGACTCTTGAGAGTCCCATGGACTGCAAAGAGATCCAACCAGTCCATTCTAAAGGAAATCAGCCCTGGGTGTTCTTTGGAAGGAATGATGCTAAAGCTGAAACTCCAGTACTTTGGCCACCTTACTCGAAGAGTTGACTCATTGGAAAAGACTCTGATGCTGGGAGGGATTGGGGGCAGGAGGAAAAGGGGACAACAGAGGATGAGATGGCTGGATGGTATTACCAACTCGATGGACGTGAGTTTGAGTGAACTCTGGGAGATGGTGATGTACAGGGAGGCCTGGCGTGCTGCAATTCATGGGGTCGCAGAGAGGTGGACACGACTGAGTGACTGAACTGAACTGAACATTTGACTTATTTTGAACACCAGGTGGCAGTAGATATAACCTTTATCTAAAATGAATGCTTAAGGAGAGAACAGTTTGTATTTTGTGTATGCTCAAATTTTTTTCTACTATCTAGGGAGAAGGCAATGGCACCCCACTCCAGTACTCTTGCCTGGAAAATTCCATGGACAGAGGAGCCTGGTAGGCTGCAGTCCATGGGGTCCCGAAGAGTCGGACACAACTGAGCATCTTCACTTTCACTTTTCACTTTCATGCATTGGAGAAGGAAATGGCAACCCACTCCAGTGTTCTTGCCTGGAGAATCCCAGGGACGGGGTAGCCTGGTGAGCTGCCGTCTATGGGGTCACACAGAGTTGGACACGACTGAAGTGACTTAGCAGCAGTAGCAGCAGCAGCAGGGCATACAACAGAGAGGGCAATGGCACCCCACTCCAGTGCTCTTGCCTGGAGAATCCCATGGACGGAGGAGCCTGGTGGGCTGTAGTCCATGGGGTTGCTGGGAGTCGGACACGACTGAATGACTTCACTTTCACTTTTCACTTTCATGCATTGGAGAAGGAAATGGCAACCCACTCCAGTGTTCTTGCTGGAGAATCCCAGGGACGGGGGAGCCTGGTGGGCTGCAGTCTATGGGGTTGCATGGAGTAGGACACGACTGAAGCGACTTAGCAGCAGCAGCCGCAGCAGGACATACAAAGCACACATAAATGTGGAATATAATGTACTAATCTGTTAATTCCATCATCTATATCATTTCTGAGTCTGTTCCTGTTAATTTACTTTTCTGCCAGTTATGGTTCATATTTTCCTTCTTCTTTGCAAGTGTGGTAATTTTTTTAAAATGGATGCCAATCAGTGATAATTTTACGTTGTTAGGTCCTTCAGAAAGTGTTGAATTTTATTCTGGTTAGCATTTTAGCAAGTTGAAACCAGTTGGATTCTTTCAAATCTTGCTTTTAAGCTTTGTTGGTGTAAATCTGGAGCAACTTTAAAACTAATTTAGCCCCACTACTAAGACAATGAATACTCTTCTAAGAATTCTACCAGTATCTCACATGTTACAAGGTCTTTACATGTTCACTGCAGGAATGCAAATTATTTCTAGCCCTGGTACAAAGGCCAAGACCATATCAAATTAGATCAGCAAACATTCTGAAGCTGATACGTTTTAGGAAACTACTTTTCTCCTGCTGTTTCATTATGCATAATTTTATATGCATATGCATAAATAATCTTTATTACTCCAGATTATGTCTAAAATCTTCTTTGCATATTGTGTAGGTCTGTGCTCAGTTGCTAAGCTGTGTCAGACTCTTTGCCACCTCGTGGACTGTAGCCTGCCAGGCTCCTTTGTCTATAGGATTTTCCAGGCAAGAATACTGGAGTGAGTTGCCATTTCCTCCTCCAGGGTATATTCCCTACCCAGGAATTGAACATACATCTCCTGGTTGGCAGGTTTCCCCAGTGGTAAAGAATCTGCATGCAATGCAGGAAACGCTGGTTGGATTCCTGGGCCAGAAAGATCCCCTGGCCAAGGGCATGGCAATCCACTCCAGTATTCTTGCCTGGAGAATCCCATGGACAGAGAGAACCTGGTAGGCTACAGTCCATAGTGTCGCAAAGTCAGACACCACTGAAGTGAATAAGCATGCATGCACGCACTCCTGCTTGACAAATGTATTTTTTATCACTGAGCCACCTGGGAAGCCCTTGCATATTGCATCATGTTTCTAGACCTTTGTAATTTTACTTTGAAACTAGTTTTGAATGCTACTTTTTAGCTATGTATACAGAAAGACTTGTAGCTGTAGGCTCCCATTTTCACAACATTGTAATTGTCTTATCTCAAATTAGAGTATTGTCATTAGCTGCTGCTGCTGCTAAGTTGCTTCAGTCGTGTCCGACTCTGTGCTACCCCATAGACGGCAGCCCACCAGACTCCCCCGTCCCTGGGATTCTCCAGGCAAGAACACTGGAGTGGATTGCCATTTCCTTCTCCAATGCATGACAGTGAAAAGTGAAAGTGAAGTCTCTCAGTCGTGTCCGACTCCTAGCAACCCCATGGACTGCAGCCTACCAGGCTCCTCTGTCCACAGGATTTGCCGGGCAAGAGTACTGGAGTGGGGTGCCATCGCCTTCTCCATTGTCATTAGCACATACTAGTAAAGAAATATATTTCTGATCCTATTTAATGAGAAAAAGCAAAGTCTGCCAGTACTACATTGCTTAGTTTATTGTCTCACATTGCTGCCTATTTCTTCTCCAGAAACTTCTATAGTTTTGAAAATTGGAGTGGCAATTGTGAAAAAAACAAATGTGTAGATTTCCACGTTGTGTGTGTGTGGTAATTTGCTTCAGTCATGTCCGACTCTTTGCAACCCTATGGACTGTAGCCTGCCAGGCTCCTCTGTCCATGGGGATTCCCCAGGCAAGAATACTGGAGTGGGTTGCCATGCCCTCCTCCAGGGGATCTTCCCAACCCAGTGACTGAACCCATTTCTCCTGTGGCAGATCCTTTACCGCTGAACCACCCAGGCAGCCCAAAGTAAAACAATTCTTTTCTTTTGCTTTGGTTTTGAATAATAATATTAGTAATTTCAAAATACAAACATCTCTACTTTTTTCTACCCAAATTATAGAAGATCAATTGTGAATAGTTCAAGAATTAATTGGTTGTTGGCTGGTTCAACCAGGTTCTTCTCTGCCTCCTGTAATTCAAGACTACCTTTTAAACTTTTCAATGGCATTATCTAGTTATATCTATATATAACACCATCACTGGGTACTTGGTGAATTCTTAGGGGCATTTAATGTAATACTGAATAGGAGACTCAGATGATCTTTTTTCTGAATTTAGACAGAGACAAAAATATAATAAATAATCCCAGCACTGCCAGAAGAGCAATAAAAACACAAGCAGCATGGACTAAAGGCAGAGATTACAAAAAGCTTGTGAGACTGAAAATGGTACATGAACTAAATAGATGGATGGTAACCAAATAGTTGGGAGATGAAACAGAATTAGAAAAAGAATGAATAATACACACCATACTTTGCAAATAAATTCACAGGCAAAATCTCACCAGGGACCCCTCATACAAATCAAGGAAGTTTTATTTTTTAAGACTCCCAATGAGAACACAGGTATAGTGAAGGGACTCCTACAGTGGCAAAGCATGGTATACACTCATTATCAAAGCATGGTGTATATTATTTTCTTAGTGGCAGGGGGAGGGAGATACTAAATCCCTTTCCTACCACACAGGTGGGGAGAACGTTTTTTTGCCATGAAGAAAAACAGCTACACTTCATCAAACCAGTGGATCACCCAGCCTAGTACCTCATCACTATCCCAAGAGATGTTTTCTGGACAGTGTTATCTAACATTAACCACCAAAAGTGACTCTAATTTCCTATATGGTGCCATCATTTATCAGTTCATCTTGTCTCTGTCTTGATTTTACATCATCTCTAAGAAATACAAATCTAATAAACTCATTCTATACTTTATAGCATGGTACTTTGATTTGTTCTTGATTGCTTCTTTAAGGCTTTGAGTGTTACGGAATTTGATCAAAATTCCTCTTAATCATATTAATAAATTTAATTATCTCATAGGCATTGATCATTATTTCTTTGTCTTAATCAGCTAGAGTCTTTATGTTGTAATTTACATCTTCTTGAGGAAAAAAATAACATGAGGTTGAAAGTCTCTGGGTTCTAATTATTCTGAATATCATATGGATTATTCCCTAATGAAACCCAGATTAGGTGTCAGGGAACTATAGAGAAATGGTTGGTTGAGCTAATTTTACATATCAGTGCATCAGACAATTTAGTTGAAGGGGGACTTCAAGGTGGTAAGAAAAGACAGTGACTTTACCGCATCTAGTCAAAAAGGCTGTCACTCCTACTACAGTTAATTCTTTTTCCTCTATCTTCAAATAATGAAGGAAGAGAAAGTGACTTGGTCACAAAGTGGCATTGAGAATTAGCCCCAAGTGACCGAGTGTACTCTTCAGCTGAGAGCCTCAGAAACTTGACAGCTAAGGTCCAAAGGGCAAATCTCAGAAGCTCAGTAAGCCGCCCAGAAAAGTTAATCCTGGGGCTTGAAATTCTGTGTGTTTACCACTAGGTTATCATCTCCATATTAGAAGGTATGGAAGTAAATTACACTAAAGCTGCAAACGCCCATCATTCATATTTATATAGCAAGGTGATCTATCTCTTTTTTAAGGCCGGGATCCACTTTGCCACAACGTCATAAATCCTTCCATTTTCCTCCTTGGTGGAAATTTCCCGTTTCTCTTTGAGAAAGATAATTCGATTTTGTTTGCATCATTCTTCCTCCCAACAGGCTGTTGTAGAAAACGCGCGCGCACACACATGCAACCGCACACAATGATTTATAAAGATTTCTTTTCACAATCGCTCCTATCCAGCTCCGAAAGTCAGAACCTATATGACTGATGGCCTATCCAGATGAGCGGGTCCCAGGTGGGGGAAAGGCAACCTCTGCGTCAAGTCTCCCTCTCCACCCAGGGAGACCTGGGCTCCTCACTCCACCTTTGAAAGGAAATGCATTCTTTGCTTGCCTGGAAGTCTCGGTAGCCTGATCGATCTATCATAAAAAAGGAAAGAAAAACCGCAGCCTCGAAACAGGTCTTGCGCGCCACCATCCCCCCCAACAGACACCGTGGGGAAACTCCCAGGGAGGGAACGGATTCCCAGCATTGAATCCCCGGAGCTCAGGGCCCAGGAGGGACTGGCGGGGTCACTGCCATCGGTCCCCACCTCCTCTGCCCGTGGTTCTTTCTCTCGCTCCGCGTCAAGTGGCTTCTCGGAAACGTTAGCCGATTCAGCAAAGCAGGAAGAGTGGAAAGGGTGATGGGGGCGGAGTGAAATAAGGGAAGGACTCTTCTGGCAGCTGGAGGAACACACACACACACACACACACGCACACATTCACATACTAACGCCCCATCCAATGGGGTAGGTGAGGGTGCGCAGTCGTGCGATCCCCTCCTCTGCTCTCTTCTGGAGCACAATGGAGAGCCTGTGGCATCTCCAACCCGGAGGTCGGGGCTGGGTCCCCGCCCAGCGCCCCCAGCAGGAGTGGAGGGCTGCGCGGAGCTAGGGTGGGGCAAGGGCGGGGAGCGAGGAGGGGCCGGAGAGCCGGGGCGGGGCCGCCGCCTTTCTGGGCGCGCCCGGGAAGGAGGGGCGCAGTGGCCCGGCTGGCCCTCGCCCGCGTTCACCAGGCGAGTGTCTGGTTTCCAATTCCGCGGGCTCCGGAATTGGGGTTGGGCTAGCTTGGGTGCCAGCGGCGGGTAGTGGTAGGCGCCGGCCGAGCAACAGGAGCTCAGAGAAAGAGGCAGCGGCAGCAGTGGACAGGACGCCGGAGGAGAGGAAGGGTCCCTGAAGCCCGCGCCCTCCCCGGGGCCAGACTCTGCGGGCTCACTCGGTGGGCATGATCGGCGAACACGGTGGCAAGTAAGTGCCTTTTCTCTTGCTCCTC
Source organism: Bos javanicus (assembly GCF_032452875.1). Taxonomy (NCBI): domain Eukaryota; kingdom Metazoa; phylum Chordata; class Mammalia; order Artiodactyla; family Bovidae; genus Bos; species Bos javanicus. The sequence goes on from NC_083869.1 coordinate 30,014,550, forward strand.
TGGTGTGGCGGGGACGGAGGCCGCCAGTCAGTCTCTCGCCAGTGCTCTGCTCAACCGCCACACCCACCTGTGTCCGTTTTCGCGTCTCTCGGGTTTTGGCCACCTGGAAGTAGAGCGGGGAGAAGTTAGGCGAGGAGGTGCCAGCGACTGGACAAAGGGGAGCTGGAAAGGCAGCTGTTTCCCTTGCAAGGTCGGTGTTTTGCCAGTTTTGACGGTGTGGGTATGCTGCCAGATCCTGAAAATGTGGCTGTACCGAATGGCTACTGTTATTTCTTTTCTGTCTACGGTAGCTGAGTCGTCGGATGGGTTTCGGTTTCAGGGTTAGGTCGTATTCTTTAGGAGCAAAAAACATGTGTTCTGTATCCCATTTGCAAAGGTGAGCGTGCAGAACCCGCAGAGCTGACACTACCTGTAGGGTGGCAAGGATGCGCCGCACCCCTTCTGAGCACACAAACAGAGATGATTGACGGGAGGGTTAGCCTTATTTCTCGGCCCAGTTTATTTTCTTTTCAAACGAATGTGCATTTTGTTAGTGAAATTCAGATGGATTTCAGAATCATTTTAACTTTTTATCGACTTCAGCTGAAACTATCATTTAGTTTTTAGAAGAAAATAGTTGTTTTCGTTACTTCTTTTAAATACAAAAGCTTAAAACGAGATTAACAAACTAGAAACTTCAGTGCCAACTTTGGTGATTATAGCAAAGATTTCTCATTATTGTAGTGTTTATATCAGCAGCGTTTGAAATAATTTATTTTAGTGTTTTTTTTTTTATTATTACAGTAGCAGCGTTCGAAGTAATTTATATCTGCTCTGAAGGTAAGAGCAATTTTTATGTGAGAGAAGCTTAAGGGAAAGTTTTAAACAGCTCACTTCAATAAGATAAATACCAGATCAACATAGGCTTTTAAAAGGATGATGGATTTTCATCTGTTGTTGTGAAGTCAGTGTTAAAAGGTTCAAGTTTTTTCAGAGACACAATTAATGTTCTTGTCTATTTCTCCTGATTCTACATGGGCAGGAGAAAGGTACTGTCCTTTCTTTCTTTCTCTTGGTGATTTAAAATATATGTTCATGATTTTTGCTTTAATATCAATAAGACTTATCTCTATATAATCTGCAAACCAAGTCAAATTATTCAATAGCCCATTTTATTGAAGTCTTCAAAGTATTTTCCATCATTTAAAAAATATAAACTAGAATTCACTTTTTTAAGAAACTAAGTTGTTAATCTTTATTTATTTAATCTTTGTTTAACATTTTAACAAATGTTGTTAATTATTTGAAAGCTTGTCTTATTTGAGCTCTATATATGGGATAATCATGATTGCTAGAACAGCTTATTCACAATAAAATGCTCGACAAAATATGGCATATGATATAATGAAGGATGTGCCCTGTATTAAGCAACTGACAATAGCTTAAGATAAGTTTTGTATTTTGTAGATGTTTTAAGTACCTGTCTATTTAGAGGTCCCCTTTTGAAGGTGAACCATTGTGAAATGGAGGGACATGGTGACATATTCTTATAGAAGCCAGGGGTATGGTGTGCCATGATTCCTGTGGTACAGGTTAGGGCTTCCAGGGCACCTGATGCTTCTATGGAAGAAAGATGAGTCAGGTTTGTCTCTCTGCCAAGAGCATCCTCCTGCCTCTGTGTCTCCTAGGACCAGGAGCTAATCATGGGAGCCCTCCTGTGGCAGTGCTTCTGTGTTTTTGCTACCTGTTGCTGAGGAGACTTTTGGCAGCAAAGAAAAAGTAAGAAATTCAGAGGTGGAATCTGTGGGATCCTATTCACCCTATTTAATGTGACGGACCAACTTTCTCTGTGGCAAGGAAAAAAATAGAATCTTGTGTGTTTCATGAATAATAAAAATATTTATCTAATATCTATGCCTGTTAGATATGTGAAAGACTGTGAAGTACTGGGAAGAATTATATGCTATTTTTTCTAACCTTGTAAAGGAACTTAAAGTTTAGAGCTATGAATGAGTCATTCTGAATGTCATAATGGTAACAATTTATGATTTTCCCTAAAACTCTCTCAGGTCCTTTTCCCCAGTCTTTGTCATCTGAATTAATGGTTCCACCTTTCACCAAGTATTTACTGCCTTCTCTCCCTCCTCATAGCATTTCATCCCTAACCAGTCCATATTTCGATCTCTCAATCCTGTCTCCCAAATGCATCTCTATTCAATTATACTTCTCTGCTGTACCTCTTCCACCCTGTTTTCTTTATCTACCCTGCCACCAGATTCGTGGCATCATTATAATTTTAATGGATTCATGCTGCAGCCTTGATGCAGCCTCTCTACTTCCATAGTTTGCTCCCTTGTAATTACCTCTCCAAGAAAGCAACACCATTGTGTCTCCCCTTAAGAACATTCAGTGGGTCATAACTACATAGAAAAAAGGAATAAGTGCAGAAACACAAAAACGGATTATCAACACATTCCTTCAGTTAGCATCCAGCTCACTGTCTAATCTGGCCCTCCGCTACAGCCTCTCTGAGCGCATCGCCCACTCATTTATATGCTCCAGCCACCCTGGTCTTTTAGTACCTGAAACACAAGAAGCAGTTTCACTCCCTAAGGCCTTTTCAAATGTTCCCAGTGCCTGGACTGTTCCTTCCTCTATTTAAATGCCTCTCTTGTTTGCAGACTTAAAACCTCAGCTCAAAGGTCTCTCCTTCACAGAGATCATTCTTGATCTCCTTGTCAAAAGTAGACTGTTACACATTTGTTTCTGTCTTGGTACCTTGTCTGTTTCCCCCATAATGATTATTACAGCATGCAGGTATTTTGTAGATCTGTATATTTTGTGGTTTTGTGTACTGGATGCTCCAAACAAACAGACACCATGTCTTTCTTGCTGACCCTGCTTCCAGAGTCGTACCTGCAGTGGGGAAGTAGGAGGTTCCTAGATATTTATGAACAAAGATAAGACTTATTTCACCATAGAGTGCACTAACCCTGTAAACTTAAGCATTTGAGGATTCCAATTCTTTCTTTGTTGAGCATCTGGTAAGTTTACAATGCAGAACTATGATTCTGAAGAGGTAAAATTTAAATATCTTGAGATCTCTCAGCAGTATAGGCTTTAAGGTATTCAAAGGGAAGTAGATTATAACACACTCTAAAAAGGCAGCAACCACAACTGGATTAAAATGTATTTTAAAGAAACATTGGAGTGCATAATCCAATGACTTTATGACTTTAGTGCAAGTGACTCATAATATACAATGATGACCTTATTAGGTTTAAACCTACATCTTTCACCAGGATTTGAGGGTCGCTTTGTAATCACTAAATTTAAAATCTTGTTTCATAATAAATGAGAACATTGGGCTCAGTGGATGGAAGTATAATCAAATGAAGTGGAGGTCATGGATTGGTGCCCACATGATCCAAATTTGTGTTTACTCCAGACTCAAGGGGCAAATTATCTCACAAATCCAAAATATTCAGTAGGAAAACTCAGAGAGACACTGTGGGCTAACCCAGGAAGATCCATCACTATTTTGGGGATAGGAGACAGGGCTTCAAAAATGCTTGTTGGTTAATGATAGCATTATATTTATACTGCAGTTTATGCACACACACACACACACACGCTTGTGTATGCCCACACTTTGTGTGGCAATAAGCCCCCTCTTTTTTTGAGCCTATACTTAATGATATTAAATGAAAAATAAGTTTTTATAGTAACATTTGGTTGAAAATGTAGCTTTCAATTAAGCACTTGCTTTGATTAGTGATATTTTTTGTCTTGCAAGTGACCAAACATTTGTTTGTTTGTTTTTGGTAAAGAATTGGGCAGTCGTGTTTCTTCTTGAAGGACTGCACTACTTCATGAATTGTCACTAGGGATTTTGTTAAATTTGCCCTTATAGTGGTACAGTGGGGTTGTTGTAATGTATTGGAGTGCATCTGTGTACTCATTGAAGTCAGGCTTCCATTTTACATATCCTCCATTAACCAATTCATTCCCACATATAGTTATTAGGCTTCCTTCTTTGGAACTATGTAGGATTAGGTTACTATTTAGTATGGCAAGGTCATAATGAAATGGATATCCTAAGATTGTATGAAAATGATTTGCTTATGAGAATTTATAAGAGCACATTCAAAAAAGGTGGGTAGATTACTTTTGTGGAATATGAGAGAACAGTTGATGCCTTGCCATCCTGCAGAATGAAATTTCTTCATCAAAGGTTTAATTTGCTTTTCCTTCTCTGTGTAGCTAGCAGCCAGTGGCTTTAGGCAACAGGGAAAACATAAGCCTTGGGCACCTAAAAGTAGAATGAAGTTTGGAGGAATGAAACCCTTGAGTGGTGAGGGAAAATGCCAGACCATGAAAGAGGGGAAGGAGGAGGGAATGTCTCAAGGAGTGCCAATAAATATCATCTGCCACAAACAAATTTGAGTAAATATTATATGGAGAACTGAATTATTCTCTAACTTTTTAGTCTCACTGAGAAAGTCATTCTCTTTTCATTTCTCTTTAAAATAACTGTGTTTTAAGTGAAAAGACATTCTGTCGTTGTGGCTTTTTAATATAGGAAATAGCTTTGGATTTTTAGAATAATATAACCTGGAGCTAAAAGCCATATATTACTGTTAAATTATACCATTACTTTAATTGTAATTTCATGGCTATTCGTTTTATAATTTCCTTTTGTTGTGTCAGGTGTTTGAGAGACTGCCATTATTGATCACAACTTTCTTTAAAATGTCTCTTTGGATTTTTTACAAAGCTGTCTGAATCATTTATCAACATCTGATAAAATTTTAATTGCACCTACGATTGTTCACTTAGAAATTGTTCACTCTTAAAGAGAGTGAGTACATTTACATTATCATTAACTTACCATCCCTCCCCTGAAATGAATGTCTTTTTCTTTCCCTTTCTCTCTTACATCTCATCTTCTAAACAGTAATACAAATTTCGCTCCACTGCTCGGTCAAAGTATTTATACAAATAATTGGAAAATTGAGCCTCTAAAGAAGAATTAATAAGATTAGATAGATGTATTAAAATACAAAGACATTTCTATACAGGTGGTTAATGAAATCTTCTTTGTGTTATATGCCAAACCAAACTTCTTGTGTCACCTGATTTTTTTTTTAAATTGGGGCAGTTTCACGATATGTAGTGTCTGCCAACTGTATCAGTCATTCAATGTAATTAAAAATGTTAACTTCTTCAGGGCCTGTGATTTACAAGTTCAAAAAAGAAGCAAATAGAAGTAAATCGGAGAAGGCAATGGCACCCCACTCCAGTACTCTTGCCTGGAGAATCCCATGGATGGAGGAGCCTGGCAGGTTGCAGTCCATGGGGTCACTAAAAGTCGGATATGACTGAGCGACTTCACTTTCACTTTTCACTTTCATGCATTGGAGAAGGAAATGGCAACCCACTCCAGTGTTCTTGCCTGGAGAATCCCAGGGACAGGGAAGCCTGGTGGGCTGCCGTCTATGGGGTCGCACAGAGTTGGACACAATTGAAGCGACTTAGCAGTAGCAACAGTAGAAGTAAATAGTACATATTCATATTGATACATAAAAATATAATGTGGGAAAATAAGAGAAATGTTGTTTGATAATAAAATATCTCCTTATGTATGACTTAAATTCCACTGAATGTTCATTCTTTCAAGTCCAATGGAACTGCTTCCTTTAGGGCTTTTTTTTTTTTTTTAATTAAAAAAAATTTTTTTTTAATTTTATTTTATTTTTAAACTTTACATAATTGTATTAGTTTTGCCAAATATCAAAATGAATCCACCACAGGTATACATGTGTTCCCCATCCTGAACCCTCCTCCCTCCTCCCTCCCCATACCATCCCTCTGGGTCGTCCCAGTGCACTAGCCCCAAGCATCCAGTATCGTGCATTGAACCTGGACTGGCATCTCATTTCATACATGATATTTTACATGTTTCAATGCCATTCTCCCAAATCTTCCCACCCTCTCACTCTCCCATAGAGTCCATAAGACTGTTCTTTGAGTAAGGATAATTTGCTAACTATACATATGTTTTAAATGGAATAAGTAAAATATTTTATTGGTAAATTATGATTCTGCTTTCTCTGGGTGATGGTATAGAGTTAATATTGCTTATAGGTAAATTTTATGGGCCCAATATTTATAGGTAATCCTTTCATGGAACAAATTTTACAAAGTTAAAATGACCTCCCTCCTCCAATGTAATACATATATTCTTGTTATCCTGGAAAAATTAGGGTAATTCAAGTAGGGAGAAAAAAAATGTCATCATCAGGGGTCAACTGGAAAATTTCAGTTCAGTTCAGTCACTCAGTCATGTCCTACTCTTTGTGATCCCATGGACTGCAGCAAGCCAGGCCTCCTTATCCATCACCAACTCCCGGAGTTTACTCAAATTCATGTCCATTGAGTCGGTGATGCCATCCAACCATCTCATCCTCTATAGTCCCCTTCTCCTCCTGCCTTCAGTCTTTCCCAGCATCAGGGTCTTTTCCAGTGAGTCAGTTCTTCACATCAGGTGGCCAAAGTATTGGAGTTTCAGCTTCAGCATCAGTCCTTCCAATGAATATTCAGCTTCTTACAATCCTGTGAGATCATCTGACAGACTTTCAGGAATGAATGCTTGTGGAATAATGGCTATGCAAAGAATTTCTTTTGAAAATTCATATTGTCTCTCCTGTAATTCAGAATCTTTGTAAAATACTCTATAATGTGTTGAAAACACAGAGGAATAAATTTGTATTTACATTAGTGTAGTGAAAGAATTGTTTTCTAGATATTTCCTTTGCGGAACATATGATCTTAGTCAAATGCTGAAAAGTGAAAGTGTTAGTCTCTCAGTCATGTCCAACTCTTTGCAACCCCATGGACTATAGCCCACCAAGCTCCTCTGTCCATGGGATTCTCCTGTCAAGAATACTGGAGTGGGTAGCCATTCCCTTCTCCTGGGGATCTTCTTGACCCAGGGATCAAACCCAGGTCTCCAGCATTGCAGGCAGATTCTTCACTGTCTGAGCCACCAGGTAAGCCCTAGTCAAATGTTTTCGCTTCTCAGATCAAATTTGTTATAAAATTGGTAGTGTCTATTTCTCAGGGTGGCTGTACAAATTAGGTTAAACTATATATATTATCAACAGGCATTTTAGTGTCTCACATTTTAGGGAGGTGTTCAGTAATGTTGGCTAGACATTTGGTAACAGTATATTATAGTCAAAATTTACCCATTATATTTTGAATACAAATGGTGCAACATCTAAAGTTTAATCCTGTTTCAGTGAATACTAACAATACACTTTATCCTGACTTTTTCATGATAGTATAGTTATACATCTCAAACACAGGACCACTGCATTTATAACACTTGCCAGTAAAGTTTTCAGCTATAAGCTATTTCACATAGTTTATATGAAGTATGTAAGAACTTCTCAGTAGGAATACATGAGAGAGGCATTCAAAGATCAAGAATTTAACCATCCAGTTACACTTTATTTATGACTTTCAACCTGATCCATCAGAATTCTGCATTAATAGAGAGCAGGTCTGTGGAGGTGACCTGTCAGATGTCCTATTAGTGACCTTACAACAAATACTATCTACTTTGATAGGAATTTAAAAAAAAGCATACATGAAATTTCTCACTTATGTATGAATTCAGACTTACTCTACTAATTCAATCATCAGGAGTATAACTTTGCATTTATAAATCAGTGAATAAAATGTGTGAACTTGAGGGAAATACTTGCCAGTTACATCCATTCTCTTACTTTATTCCGCTAGTGATACATGAACAAAAATCCACATCTTGTAAAGCAAATCATCAAATTAAGAATGATAATTAGTTTTTTAGTTATTTTCTTTAGGCAATCATAAATTTTGCTCAGATACATAGAATAATAAGAGGTGGGCTAGAGCAGTATCATGAAGACATAAAATAAGCATATAATGGATACATTACCATAAGGGAAAATATAGATAGCACAATTTACATCTTGTTAAAATTACTGATTGCTCCTTGGAAGAAAAGCTAAGACAAACCTAGACAGCATATTAAAAAGTAGAGAAATCACTTTGCAGACAAAAGTCAGTATAGTCAAAGTGATGGTTTTTACAGTAGTCATGTACAGATGTGAGAGTTGGACCATAAAGAAGGCTGAGCGCTGAAGAACTGATGCTTTCAAACTGTGGTGCTGAAGACTCTTGAGAGTCCCTTGGACAACGAGGAGATCAGTCAGTCTGAAAGAAAATCCACCCTGCATATTCATTGGAAAGACTGATGCTGAAGCTGAAGCTCCAATACTTTGGCCACCTAATGGAAAGAGCCAACTCACTGGAAAAGACCCCTATGCTGGGAAAGATTGAGGGCAAGAGGAGATGGGGATGGCAGAGAATGAGATGATTAGATAACATCACTGACTCAATAGACATGATTTCAGCAAACTCTGGGAGATAGTGAAGGACAGGGAAGCCTGGTGTGCTGCAGTTCATAGGGCTGCAAAGAATTGGACAGGACTTAGTGGCTGAACAACAGCAATATTACTGATAATAACATTAATTTAACAGCTTTATGTGTGAGGGTATCCTTTTACACTGAGCAGTACATTAAGGGATTTGCTAATGCTCTTTTTAAATCCCCACGATCACCCTCTGAGGTGAGAAAACACTAAGGCTCAGAAGTTAGCTAACCTTCCCAGAGACTCACTATGATTATGAAACTTGAGTAACATATATATTCCTTTTAATGAAAGCAAAATCTTATTTATCCCAAGATTAAGCTTACAAATATCCCACAGAGATATACCTGATTACTGTGTATTCTACAAACGCTTTTTTATAAGGGAGCTGAAATAATCTACATTTGCAATTAAACATACCAAACAGTGTAATTATAATATTAGAGAATAAGAAGAAGAAAGGTTGAAGCTTATTTAAATGTTCATCTTGAATATTGATCTTGGGGAGTGCATTTGTATTAAACTGAAATTGAGATGTAGGTAGGAGTTTGAAGACATTATATTATTATGAAATGCATCTATACATTTGAAGTGTTTCTGAGGTTGTTTTAGACATTGAGTAGCTTTGCTTTCTTGATCTAGGGGTATCACTATATTATTCTGACTTGCTGCTGCTAAGTCACATCAGTCGTGTCCGACTCTGTGCGACCCCATGGACTGCAGCCCATCAGGCTCCTCCGTCCATAGAATTTTCCAGGCAAGAGTACTGGAGTGGGGTGCCATTGCCTTCTCCGATTCTGACTTGACTTGGCCATAATTAGAATATTTTGCATATTATGAGTTTCTCGTACTCATACTCAAGGAAAGGAGACTTTCCCAAGGTGGGCAAAAGTTGAAAGAAGGATGATAGTGTCATTGAAAAGGGTATGTGTGTGAAATGTCTGGGGCAGATTTAGTCAGCTATGAGCTATGAAATGGAGTAGAAACAGGGAGTGGAGTATATCTATGAGATCCTGGGTGTTAGAGGGTGGAGGAGAGATTGCCAAGTGATCTTGTGCAGGGTAAGAAAAGAAGAAGACAGTATTCATCTAAAGTGTTTTTATGTTCTAAAGCTTAGTATTTATTGTCACACAATCAATTATTTATGTCAATTACAGTGATTCTTTAACATCAGTGCTGCTGCTGCTAAGTCGCTTCAGTCATGTCTGACTCTGTGCGATCCCGTAGATGGCAGTCCATCAGGCTCCACCATCCCTGGGATTCTCCAGGCAAGAACACATCAGTAATTCAGGGTTAAATAAGGGTTTTAAAACATTTGGGGAAAAATAATTTATTTTATGTGACACATAATTTTCTAAGACAGATGATTTTCTATCAGTATCTGTTATCTACTTAGATACTGTCCTTTGGGTGGTGTATAAAAAAAACGAGAAAATGGACCCCTGAGTTCTATGATATATCTCAGTCTGTTCTAGTGATTGTGCCTTGTCAGCTTACCCACTAGACTGTTAAAGTTTTAATAGCAGAGACCATAACTTGTTCATATTGGCATTTCTGCATGGTGCCATATACACAGTCATTCTTAATACATATCTCATCAATAAAAACAGATTTCGTCAATACTTATTACACAACCATGTCCTTGACTTTAATTAAAAATAGCTTTTTCATTGAAATGGAACAATTTCTAAGAATATAGGAGGAAGTTAAGAATTTAATAATTTATACTTCTCTCATGTAGCTTTTTACCATCACAAGGTAAATTCACGTTTTTTATTTCTTACTGCTTTTTTTCTTATTTTCTGCTCCAGTATGGGTTCATCAGTTGTAGATGACAATATTTAGCCTTCTTTGCCTTGAAGAGCTGAAATATTTTGACATGTATGCAAGTTGATGCTTTAAAAAGGCTGAAGCCCAAATCCTTTTCTAAAAGTGAAGGATTTCTGTTGAAGGATTCACATAAGAGATGAATCAGTAACCAGATAGTAAAAATAAAAAGTTCAAAGTAAAATTTTCAACTGACTTGTGTGGAGGTGATGATCAATCATTTAGCCCTATCTGGCTGGCCTCCAGAATGTGTAGGTTAGGCGTTCGTATCCAAGGTGGTATCAGTGCCCTTGAGGTTTGTGGGGAGGGAAGACCTGGCAGAGGTCCCAAGGGCAGTGGTAAAGGGATGCAGAGTTGCCCCAGGTCCATTCCTGGAACTCTCAGCCTCACTATTCTCAGCATTTGTACATTTTCTTAAATTTAATGGTATTTCCTTCTTTCCTTCCCTCTTCCTTTGTTCACTCGCTTCAGCAACTATCTGTTGAGTAGGTATTCAGGGTACTACCATAGACACTGTACACGCAGCATTGAACAAAACATGGCAGTTTCCTGCTAGTTTTGAGACTGATAATGAATAAGTAAACAAATGGTTATCACTTCCTGACCTTACACTGTATACTGTGAGAAGAAAATAAAAAAAGCAGGACAGAACCCATATAGGAAAGTAGGCATTGTTTATTAAGAGTGGCTTTCGTCTTTTAGGGGTGGGTGCTATTTGAGCAGAGACCTGAAAGAGATAAGGAAGTGTGGAAGCCAGCTAAGTGACAGGAAATTTATTCCAGTCACAAGAAGCAGTGATCTCCATAGCCCTAAGGTTTATCTGATGTGTTTACTGAACAGCAAGGAAATCAGTGTGACTGAAGTACAGAGAGCAGAGTTGAAAATGGTAGAAGAAGGCCTTTTCTTAATTTGGAAAAGATTACTAAGTCTGCCTGGAGGCCTCTGTGATAAACCAACATTACAGTGGGACCAACGTCATAGCAAGGGACAAACTTTGGGAGGGGTGAAGTGTGCATGTTTTAAAAACTGGATCCCATTCTTAACGTGAGTACCACACAACCCAAATTAATGATTGAGAAACTCTTAATTTCCTTACAAATTTATCTTTTAGTCATTTTTTTGATGATTTATATGAAAAGGTCATATTATTTTACCAACTGCAATAGATTAGATTCTTGGTAGCCATTTGAAGAAAGAGGTAACATAGAGTTTACAGTTGAGAGTATCTAAATATTTAAATTCTGAAAATTAATATGTGGTGAAAGTACAGTAAGAGTTTGTATATTTTGATTACTTTTTATATCATGCAAATTATTTCCCATGAAATAATGATATTGCATATATGTAATTGAGTCCTGTAACTTCTTGGCCTTTTTGCTAAGATCAAGTTTATAAAGGAGTCCTGCCTGGCAAAATAGATAGCAGGAAAGCACATCTGAATCCCATCAACTTAGACCCAATGCTAACTGCTGTGCCTTTGGTATCTCCTGACTCTCTTCTTTACAGTTGTCAGCAAATTTTTGCGAATTAAAAAATAAAAAAATTTTTGTGGTAAAATATACATAGCATAAAATTTACCATTTTAACCATTGTTAAGTGTTTAATTCAGGAGCATTAAGTACATTCACACTGTTTGCAACCATCACCACCATCCATTTCCAGAACTTTTTCATCGTTCCATACTGAAACTCTGTACCCATTAAACAATAATTCCTCATGCTTTCTGCTCCCCCCAGACCCTGGTAACGACCATTCTACTGTTTTTCTTTATGAATTTGCCTATTCTAGATACCTTATGTAAGTGAAGATATACATTTGCCTTTTTTTGTCTGGCTTATTTCACTTCACATAATATTCTTAAGGCTCATTAATGTTACAACATGTATCAGAATTCCTTTCTTTTTAAGGATACGTAGTAGTTCATTGACTGGAGAATCCCCATGGTCAGAGGAGACTGGCACGCTACAGTCCATGGGGTTGCAAAGAGTTGGACATGACCGAGCTACTAAGCACAGCACAGTAGCCCCTTGTATGTATATACCACACTTTATCCATTCCTCCACTGATGGATGTTTAGGTTGCATCTGTGTTTTGGCTATTATACATAATGCTCTGATGAACATTGTTGTACAAATAGCTCATTGAGTTCCTGCTTTTAATTCTTTTGGATGTATAAAAGAAGTGGAATTGCTGCTGCTGCTAAGTCACTTCAGTCGTGTCCAACTCTGCTGGATCATAGGATAATTCTATAATTAATTTTTGAAGAACTGCCATACCCCTTTCCACCATGACTGTACTATTTTATATTGCCACCAGCAATGTACAATGGTTCCAATTTCTCTACATCCTCATTAACATTTACTTTCTCTCTTTTTAAATAATGGTCATCCTACTGGGTGTGAGGTTGGGTTTCCCGATGGTTTTGATTTGCATTTCCTAATGATTAGTGAAATTTGTTTTTTCATATGTATATTGACCATTTATACATTTTCTTTGAAAAAATGTCTATTCAAGTCCTTTGGTCATTTTAGAATAGAGCTGTTTGTTTTTGTTGTTGAGTTTAAGAGTTATTTATATGTTGTGGATATTGCTCCCTTATCACACACATGATTTGCAAATGTTTTGTCTGTTCCCGGGTTGTCCTTTTACTCTCCAATAATGTCTCCTGACACACAAGTTTTAATTTTTATGAAATCAAATTTATCTTTTTCTTCTGCTACCTGTACTTTAGGTACTACATACAAGAAATCATTGCCAAATCCAATGTCTTAAAGATTTACCGTGTTTTCTTATTTTTATAATATTAGCTCTTATGTTTAGGTCTGTGATCCATTGTTGATTTTTTTTTCCATTCCTGTAGATGTTACAGAGTTTTAGAGTCTCCCACTTCCCTTTACCCATCATTCCCAGTGGTTTGTTCTTTAGTGCAGTATTCCTTACTCTGAACATTTTCCTTTCAATAATGTCCATTGCATTTTTTCTTGTATGGCAAGATTAAAATGCTTAAATTATTGAAAAAGTATAGTAGTGATATAGAGGGATGCCTGGTACAGAAAGAATATTACATATTCACATTCTCCTAGTCTCTAATTGGGTTCTTTCATCCTTTAGACAAATATTATTAAAATTATTTTGTAGTTTAAGAATTATGATTCCTTTCTAACTAATTAATAGATTCAAGAACTCTTTCTATTCTCATTGTAGATATCAGTTCAGTTCAGTTCAGCTGCTCAGTCATGTCCAACTCTTTGGGACCCTATGGACTGCAGCATGCCATGCTTCCCTGTTCACCACCAAATCCCAGAGCCTACTCAAATTCATGTCCATTGAGTCAGTGATGCCATCCAACCACTTCATCCTCTGTTATTCCCTTCTCCTGCCCTCAGTCTTTCCCAGCATCAGAGTCTTTTCCAATGAATCAGTTCTTCACATCAGGTGGCCAAAGTATTGGAGTTTCAGCTTCAGCATCAGTCCTTCCAATGAACATTCAGGACTGATTTCCTTTAGGATGGATTGATTGTATCTCCTGGCAATTCAAGGGACTCTGAAGAGTCTTCTCCAATACCACAGTTCACAGTTCAAAAGCATCAATTCCTTGGCACTCAGTTTTATGTAGAGTCCAACTCTTACATCCATACCTGACTACTGGAAAAACCATAACTTTGACTATATGGAATTTTGTTGCCAAAGTAATGCATTTGCTTTTTAATATGCTGTCTAGGTTGGTCATAGCTTTTCTTCCAAGGAGCAAGCATCTTTAATTTCATGGCTGCAGTCACCATCTGCAGTGATTTGGGAGCCCAAGAAAATTAAGTCTGTCACTGTTTCCATTGTTTCCCCATCTGTTTGCCATCAAGTGATGGGACTGGATACCAGGATCTTAGTCTTCTGAGTGTTGAGTTTCAAGCCAACTTTTTCACTCTCCTCTTTCACATTCATCAAGAGGCTCTTTAGTTCTTCTTCACTTTCTGTCATAAGGGTGGTGTCATCTGTATATGTGAGGTTACTGATATTTCTCCCAGTAATCTTGATTCCTGCTTGAGCTTCATCCAGCCCAGCATTTCACATGATGTACTCTGCATATAAGTTAAATAAGCAGGGTGACAGTATACAGCCTTGACATTTTCCAATTTGGAACCAGTCTGTTGTTCCATATCCAGTTCTAACTGTTGCTTCTTGACCTGCATACAGATTTCTCAGGAGGCACGTCAGATGGTCTAGTATTTCCATCTCTTTGAAGATTTTCCACAGTTTCTTGTGATCCACACAGTCAAAGGCTTTGGCATAGTCAATAAAGCAGAAATAGATGTTTTTCTGGAACTCTCTTGCTTTTTGATGATCCAGCGGATATTGGCAATTTGATCTCTGGTTCCTATGCCTTTTCTAAACCCAGCTTGAACATCTGGAAGTTCATGGTTCATGTACTGTTGAAGTCTGGCTTGGAGAATTTTCAGCATTACCTTGCTAACATGTGAGATGAATGCAATTGTATAGTAGTTTGAACATTCTTTGGCATTGGAATGAAAACTGACCTTTTCCAGTCCTGTGGTCACTGCTAAATTTTCCAAATATGCTGGCATATTGAGTGCAGCACTTTAACAATATCTTTTTTTGAATTTGAAATAGCTCAACTTGAATTCCATCACCTCCACTAGCTTTGTTCTTAGTGGTGCTTCCTAAGGCCCACTTGACTTCACATTCCAGGATATCTGGTTCTAGGTGAGAGATCATACCATCATGGTTATCTAGGTCGTGAAGATCTTTTTTGTATAGTTCTTCTGTGTATTGTTGCCTCCTCTTCTTAGTATCTTCTGCTTCTGTTAGGTCCATACCATTTCTGTCCTTTATTGTGCCCATCTTCCCATGAAATGTTCCCTTGGTATCTCAAATTTTTGAAGAGATCTGTAGTCTTTCCCATTCTGTTGTTTTCCTCTATTTCTTTGCACTGATTGCTGAGGAAGGCTTTCTTATCTCTCCTTGCTATTCTTTGGAACTCTGCATTCAAATGGGTATACTTTTCCTTTTCTCCTTTGCCTTTCGTTTCTCTTCTTTTCTCAGCTATTTGTAACGCCTCCTCAGACAACCATTTTGCCTTTTTGCATTTCTTTTTATTGGGGATGGTCTTGATCCCTGCCTCATGTACAAGTTCACGAGCCTCCGTCCATAGTTCTTCAGGCACTCTATCAGATCTAATCCCTTGAATCTATTTCACACTTCCACTGTATAATCATAAGGGATTTGACTTAGGTCATACCTGAATGGTCTAGTGGTTTTGCCTACTTTCTTCAATTTCAGTCTGATTTTGGCAATAAGGAGTTCATGATCTGAGCTACAATCAGCTCCCAATCTTGTTTTTGCTGACTCTTTAGAGCTTCTCCGTCTTTGGCTGCAAAGAATATAATCAGTCTGATTGCAGTGTTGACCATCTCGTGATTGGCCATATGTCGAGTCTTCGTTTGTGTTGTTGGAAGAGGATATTTGCTGTGACCAGTGTGTTCTCTTGGCAAAAGTCTGTTAGCCTTTGCCCTGCTTCTTTTTGTACTCCAAGGCCAAATTTGTCTTGGAGTTATTCCAGGTATCTCTTGACTTCCTACTTTTTCTTTCCAGTCCCCTATAATGAAAAGGACATATTTTTTGGGTGTTAGTTCTAAAAGGTCTTGTAGGTCTTCACAGAAATGTTCAACTTCAGCTTGTTCAGCATTACTGTTCAGGACATAGACTTGGATTACTGTATTATTGAACAGTTTGACTTGGAAATGAACAGCAATCATTCTGTCATTTTTGAGGTTGCATCCAAGTACTGCATTTTGGACTCTTTTGTTGACTATGAGGGCTACTCCATTTCTTCTAAGGGATTCTTGCCCACAGTCGTAGATATAATGCTCATCTGAGTTAAATTCACCCATTCCATTCCATTTTAGTTCACTCATTCCTAAAATCTCGATGTTCACTCTTCCTGTTTGACCACTTCCAATTTGCCTTGATTCACACACCTAACATTCCAGGTTCCTATGCAATATTGTTCTTTACAACATCGGAATTTACTTCCATCAGCAGTCACATCCACAACTGGGTGTTGTTTTTACTTTGGCTCAGTCTCCTCAGTCTTTCTGGAGTTATTTCTCCACTCTTCTCTAGTAGTATATTGGGCACCTACCTACCTGGGGAGTTCATCTTTCAGTGTCCTATCTTTTTTCCTTTTCATACTGTTCATGGGGTTCTCAAGGCAAGAATACTGAAGTGGTTTGCCCTTTGTTCTCCAGTGGACCACATTTTGTCGGAATACTTCTCCATGACCCGTCGGTCTTGGGTGGCCCTACACGGCATGGCTCATAGTTTCATTGAGTTAGACAAGGCTGTGGTTCATGGGATCATTTTGATTAGTTTTCTGTGATTGTGGTTTTCATTCTGTTGGCCCTGTTATGGATAAGGGTAAGAGGCTTATGGAAGCTTCCTGATGGGAGAGGCTAACTGAGGGGGAAACTGAGTCTTGTTCTGATGGGCAGGGCTATGCTCACTTCACTTCAGTCATTCAGTCATGTCTGACTCTTTGCGGACCCATGGACTGCAGCATGCCAAGCTTCCCTGTCCATCACCAACTCCCAGAGCTTACTCAAATGAAACGTATATCACATCAGTGATGTAATCCAACCATTTCATCCTCTGTTGTCCCCTTTCTTCTCCCACCTTCAATCTTTCCCAGCATCAGGGTCTTTTCTAATGAGTCAGCTCTTCGCATCAGGTGGCCAAAGTATTGGAGTTTCAGCTTCAGCATTAGTCCTTCCAATGAATATTCAAGACTAATTTCCCTCAGGATTGACTGGTTGTATCTCTGTGCAGTCCAAGGGACTCTCAAGAGTCTTCTCCAACACCACAGTTCAAAAGCATCAATTCCTTGGCACTCAGTTTTCTGTAGAGTCCAACTCTCACATCCATACATGACCACTGGAAAAACCATAGCCTTGACTAGACAGACCTTTGTTGGCAAGTAATGTCTCTGCTTTTTAATATGCTGTCTAGGTTGATCATAGCTTTTCTTCCAAGGAGCAAGCATCTTTTAATTTCATGGCTGCACTCACCATCTGCAGCAATTTTGGAGCCCGAGAAAATTAAGTCTGTCACTGTTTCCATTGTTTGCCATGAAGTGATAGGACTGGATGCCATGGATTTCTGAATGTTGCATTTTAAACCAACTTTTTCACTCTCCTCTTCCACTTTCATCACAAGACTCTTTAGTTCTTCTTCACTTTCTGCCATAAGGGTGGTGTCATCTGCATATCTGAGGTTACTTATATTTCTCCTGGCAATCTTGATTCCTGCTTGAGCTTCATTCTGCCCAGCATTTTGCATGATACTCTGCATATAGGTTAAGTAAGCAGGGTGACAATATACAGCCTTGACGTACTCCTTTCCAGATTTGGAACCAGTCTGTTGTTCCATGTCTAGTTCTAACTGTTGCTTCTTGACCTGCATACAGATTTCTCAGGAGGCAGGTCAGGTGGTCTGGTATTCCCATCTCTTTAAGAATTTTGCACAATTTGTTGTGATCCACACAGTCAAAGGCTTTTGGCATAGTCAGCAGAAGTAGATGTTTTTCTGATGATCCAACTGATGTTGGCAATCTTATCTCTGATTCCTCTGACTTTTCTAAATCCAACTTGAACATCTGGAAGTTCACAGTTTATAAGTATTGTTGAAGGCTGGCTTGGAGAATTTTGAGCATAACTTTGCTAGCGTGTGAGATGAGTGCAATTGTGCAGTAGTTTGAACATGGCTTGGCATTGCCTTTCTTTGGGATTGGAATGAAAACTGGCTTTTTTTAGTCCTTTGGCCACTGCTGAGTTTTCCAAATTTGATTACATATTGAGTGCATGCTCAGTAAATCTTTAATGCAATTTTCTGTTGATGGGCAGGCCTGTGTTCCCTCCCTGTTGTTTGACCTCAGGCCAAACTATGGTGGAGGCAATGAAGATAATGGTGACCTCCTTCAAAAGGTCCCATGCATTCACTGCTGCACTGAGTGCCCCTGACCCTGCAGCAGGCCACCACCAACCCACGCCTCTGCCAGAGACTCCTGGACACTCACAGGCAAGTCTGGGCCAGTCTTTTTTGGGGTCATTGCTCCTTTCTTCTGGGTGCTAGTGTGTACATGGTTTTGTTTGTGCCCTCCAAGGGTCAGTTTCCCCAGTCCTGTGTAAGTTCTGGTGGCTCTATGGTGGGATTAATGGTGATCTCGTCCAAGAGGGCTTATGCCATACCCAGGTCTGCTGTACCCAGAGCCCTTCCTTCTGGGCAGGCCACTGCTGACCCGTACTTCTGCAGGAGACATCAAACACAGATCTGGCTCAGTCTCCGTGGGTTCTCTGGGTTCTGGTGCACACAAAGATTGTTTGCACCATCTGAGTGTCTCAGCCTGGTTTGGGTTTTGATTCTAAACATGATTTCACCCCCCTACTGTCTTACTGGGCTTCTCTTTTGCCCTGGGACGTGGGGTATCTTTTTTGGTGGGATCCAACATTATCCCATCAACTGTTGTTTAGCAGCAAGTTGTAATTTTGGAGTTCTTGCAGGAGAAGATGAGTGCCCGTCCTTCTACTCCAACATCTTCCTCTGCCACCAGACTCCTCTATCCATAGGGATTTTCCAGGCAAGAATACTGGAGTTGGTTGCCATGCTCTCCTCCAGGGGATCTTCCCAAACCAGGGATCGAACCTAGGTGTTCTGCATTGCAGGTGGATTCTTTACTGTCTGAGCCACCAGGTTACTCTGTGGCCAGTATGCAATCTGGAATTTTCTCCACTATTCTAAGCCTGTTTGCATTTATAAGACTCTAAAATTCTGTCTAAAAATGGTAGAATATAAGAAATACCATCATATTTTAATTCACTCCTCTTTGGAAACAGTCATACTATTCATCTTCTGACTATCTTTTAAACAACTGTCTCAAAAAAGAGTACATTTTAAGTGCTGTTATGTGGATTCCATCCTATTCCCAGATTAAGGTCAGGGCTACTGAATGCCTTGCCATAATGATAGCCTCTAGTTCCAAGAGGGAGTAGAGAAGTAGGGAGTATAGGAAGTTTCTCTGTGATGAGCATAGTAGTTTGATGGACATTTAGTTTGCAAAGGATTTGTAAATCCATGTTATTTATTCAGTGGTTCTTTACCATCCCTAATGAACTTCCAGTAAATAAGTTGTTTGTTTAGAATCTTAAAACCTTCTCTTCCTGCATTATGCATCCTAAAATAAAATACACCAAAAGCCTTATAAGTCGACGACAACTTTTCTTGATAATGCCTGCAAATATTCCAAAGAATCTCTTGGCGTGTGTACTGCTTAATTCACTTGTTCTGATATTGAACTAAAGGGCTTTGAGTCTATTGACCATTCCTGGTCTGCAAGGAATATTTCATCAGCAGCTGTCACTACTTAGATTTTACCTTGAATGAGTGTCTAGTCTTCTCATGCTTTAGCTTTAAGTTCTGGAGCATCCACTACTAATAAAGAATAATCCTCTGACCCCCTATGAGAAATTTTTCCCTTTTTGTTTTTGTGTAAATAATGTGTCTCTGTATCATGCAGACTGTTGCCTACCCTCAGCGTTTTTAACCCATTGCACGATCCTGCTCAGTCCTAAAGAAGCATTTCTACTGTCTGTTGATTAATCTTCTATGAAGTCGCCACATTCCTTATTTTCATATACTTTAAATTATTTTATTATTTCCATTTGGATTTCATCAAATTCCAATTTTGGGTTGTCAGATATTTTAAATTCTCAGTATATTTTCATTTAACAAGCCTGATTGATTTACTAGTTTTTATCACGTCTGAAAAGCAATGCACATATTCTACATACACTCCATAAACTGAGCCTTAGGTTGGGCGGGGACCAGATGACTACTGTGTGATAGATATTGTCATCTGTTGATAGAAAGCGGTGTCATTTTGGTTTTACAATGATCATAGTTCAGTTTTAATCTTTAAAATATCCTGAAAGTAGAGACTCACAGACATAGAGAACAAATTTATGGTTACCAGGGGGAAAGAGGAGAGGAGGGGTATTACTGACATGTACACACTGCTAAATTTAAAATGGATAACCAACAAGGACCCACTGTATAGCACAGAGAACTCTGCTCAATGTTATGTAACAAGCTAAATGGGAAAATAATTTGAAAGAAAAGAGATACAGGTATATGTATAACTGAATTACTTTGTTGTACACATGAAACTAGCCCAACATTATTAATCAACTATACTTCAATATAAAATGAAAAGTTAAAAAAAATAAGTACAGCTCCTAAGAAAAGCAAGTTAGGAACCTTCTACAAAATTACAAACATGCATATCTTTTACCTTAAATAAATAAATAAATAAATAAAATACCCTAGAGAGGAAAAGTTTCTGTGTGTAGATAAATGCAAAGTTTATCTATTATGAAGTAATCAAATTTATTATCCTTTTTTAAGAACGTTAGGTGTGCAAAATAAATTGGTAAGAAAGTTGATAAAAATCATTCATAATAATCGATAGGGTTTTTGTGTACTTAAAACATTATCAGGAAATATGCTAAATGAATGGTTAGAATGTACTGTACACTTAAAATGTACTAAAGAAATGTGCTTATGTTTAAAATGCATTGTCTCATTTTTTCCTCTAAAATGAACTTATTGGATAATCATTTTCAGTCCTGTTTTCCAATGCAGAAACCAAGCTTTAGAGAGATTGACTTGCCCCCAAACACAAGCTTACAAGCAATAGAGATAAGATTCATATTTTTAAGTGATAAATGCAAAATATGAAGTGGTGTGTATATAGAATATTATTAATGTGAAAAGAAAAATTAATAGGTATGTATGTGTTTATTAAAACACATAGATGGATACATAAGGGATTGGACCAGTTATTATCTCAGGATAGGAGTCTGGGTGGCTGGGAAAAAAGGGAGAGAGGGAGAATCACTTTTTGTTATATGTACCTTTGTGTTTTGTGGCTGTATTTATTCTTCAAAAACAAATGTAAGGATGCTGTTTAGGGGAAAAGTGAGTCGTAAACCTGTAGTTTGGGCCCAACATTTCAACTTAAAAGTATTCTGTTCTTGGAGTTGCTGATTGCTCTGAAACTTTGGGCTCTAATCAAATAACATATCCTCAAAAATATGTCTAAACTGAATTTGAATGAATGAATGATGCAGGTGAGTGTTTAGTATACCATAATGTATATAAGAATATATGATATTATTAGCCTTATTTAGAATATTCATCTCAATTAAATAAATTTCACTATACAAAAATTTGAAATGCAGTAAATTTTATACAGAAGATCTGAGAATGTGCTTGACCCAAACACTAAGAAAAGCAGAGAGGCAAAAGTTGAGTTGGATGAGTCCAGTTAAGGTAAAATGAGCAACCTCTCTTAGCCTCAGACCTGACTCTAGGGACTGTGTGATTAACTCATTCCTAGGTCTGTGATTCCAGAAACATATCTTGAAAATAAAACTCTGCTTTCACACAATGAAAAAATACATATGCATAAAAAAGTGTGAACATTCTTATTATAAACTAACTATATAGTTTTGTAAAATAGCAATTCTATTTATTTTCAAAAATAAGGTTTACCAAAGACAAAGGTTAAGATGACAAACTGGCAAAAAATGATAGAACTTTTGTAAAAAGGGACCAATGTCCTTAGCATAAAAGACCCCTTATCAAAGAAAGAAAAGATGAAAACCCCAATAGAAAAAGGACTAAGAAAGTAAGTAGATTAAAGAAGAAACAAATGTTCCATGGAATGCACATTTTTAAATGTTTTTTTTTTTTTTCCTATCAGATTGGCAAGCATTTTTCAAGTTACTATATTTAATATTGTTTGGGTATGGAAAAATATATACTTTTATATTGCTAGAGGGAATATACATTTTTACAGCCTATCTGGAAAACGTTTTGGCAGCAACTTCACTTTCACTTTTCACTTTCACGCATTGGAGAAGGAAATGGCAACCCACTCCAGTGTTCTTGCCTGGAGAATCCCAGGGACGAGGGAGCCGGGTGGGCTGCCATCTATGGGGTGGCACAGAGTTGGACACAACTGAAGCAACTTAGCAGCAGCAGCATGTGCTTTAAAAAGACAAAGGAAATACATCAAAATATCATCAATAATTTGCTTTGAATAGATTACTTTTATTTTAATCTTTATGCTTTTCAATGTTTTCTAAAAATACCAATGAAAATTTACTATACTTATATTCAGCTATATTAATAACTTTAAATTAGTTGTGTGTACAACTTTCTTCAAGGTATCATATGTTGGATTTAACAGTAAAGCCATAGCTTTGACTCTACAGACCTTTGCTGATAAATGTCTGTATAGTCAAAGCTATGGTTGTCCAGTAGTCATCTACGTATATAAGAGTTGGACTATAAAGAAGGCTGAGCACTGAAGAATTAATGCCTTTGAATTGTGGTTTTGAAGAAAATTGTTGAGAGTCCCTTGGACAGCACGGAGATCAAACCAGTCAATCCTAAAGGAAATCAACTTTGAATATTCATTGGGAGGACTGATGCTAAAGCTGAAGCTCCAGGACTCATGTGAAGGGTCGACTCATTGCAAAAGACCCTGATGTTGGAAAAGATTGAAGGCAGGAAGAGAAGGGGGTGACAGAGGATGAGGTAGTTGAATAACATCACTGACTCAATAGACATGGGTTTGAGCAAACTCCGGGAGATGGTGAAAGACAGGGAAGGTTGGTGTGCTGCAGTTATGGGGTCGCAAAGAGTCGGACACAACTTAGTGACTGAATAGCAGCAGCAAGAACAAAAGTATTTTCTATATAACTTGGCCTTGTTATTTACCTACAGATTTTAAATAAACTATTGTTAATGGCAACATTTAAGCTGGAATTAATCAACAATCTAGTATTGTATCTGTGCCTAAGTTTCTGTCACAGTTGAGTAAGTTACCACTTTGCTAGAGATCCAGACATTTAGATATTTGTCCTTAATCAAGTATATGTTTCAAATAAAGTATCTGCAATTTGGGGATGCTCAACCACTGATGACATGGAAAAACATTCCTAATGAATTTTTAGGAGTGACTAATATAATTGTGTGTGCCAACAAAGGTCCGTCTAGTCAAGGCTATGGTTTTTCCAGTGGTCATGTATGGATGTGAGAGTTGGACTGTGAAGAAAGCTGAGCGCCAAAGAATCGATGCTTTTGAACTGTGGTGCTGGAGAAGACTCTTGAGAGTCCCTTGGACTGCAAGGAGATCCAACCAGTCCATCCTAAAGGAGGTCAGTCCTGGGTGTTCATTGGAAAGACTGACGCTAAAGCTGAAACTCCAATACTTTGGCCACCTCATGCGAAGAGTTGACTCATTGGAAAAGACCCTGATGCTGGGAGGGATTGGGGGCAGGAGGAGAAGGGGACAACAGAGGATGGTATGGCTAGATGGCATCACTGACTTGATGGACATGAGTTTGAGTAAACTCCGGGAGTTGTTGATGGACAGGGAGGCCTGGCGTGCTGCAATTCATGGGGCCGCAAAGAGTTGGACATGACTGAGCGACTGAACTGAACTGAACTGAATATAATTGTGAGTATACATGACTAGTATAATTCAGAATTGAAGAATTTTAGCATGGATTTTCCAGTAGTCATGTATGGATGTGATAGTTGGATCATAAAGAAGGCTGGGCATCAGAGAATTGATGCTTTAGAACTGTGGTGTTGGGGAAGACTCTTGAAATTCTCTTGGACTGCATGGAGATACAACCAGTCAATCTTAATCAGTCCTGAGTATTCATTGGAAGGACTGATGCTGAAGCTGAAACTCCAATACTTTGGCCACCTGATAACAAAAAACCGACTCATTGGAAAAAGACCCTGATGCTGGGAAAAATTGAGGGCGGGAGGAGAAGGGGGCCACAGAGGATGAGATGGTTAGATGGCATCACTGACTCAGTGGACATGGATTTGAACAAACTCTAGGAGATGGTGATGGACAGGGAAGCTTGGTGTGCTGCAGTCCATGGGGTCGCAGAGTTGGACATGACTGAGTGACTGAACAACAACAACATTTGATTAGGTGATGTTTACCATACTATTCTCTCTTCCTATCTATCAGATCAAGCTTTTAACTTGAGTGTTTTTGGTTGTTATTAGAATACTGCTTTCACTAAGGTAGATAGACAGTAGCTTTTATTTTGGTATCATTAAAATGAGAAAAGACAATAAAAGCAGCAAGGTTTTCACTTTCAGTTGCTCAGTCATGTCTGACTCTTTGTGGCCTACCAAGCTCCTCTGTCCATGGAATTTTCCAGGCAAGAATACTGGAGTGGGTTGCCATTTCCAACTCTAGGGGTTCTTCCTGGCCCAGGGATTGAACCCGCATTGGCAGATTTATTCTTTACCACTAGCACCACCTGGGTAGCCCCAGTTTTATATTTCTTGCATACATGAGGCTACACATAAAGTAAGGAATTGTTTCTGAATGTGTTTTAATTTTTTAGAAGATAAAAAGTAAGAACATCATAACTTTTTAAAAATTTTCTGATGTAAAGTCAATGACATGACAGTTATTGATTACTGTATTTGAAGATAATCTTAAAATATTAAACTCTCAAGTATTTACTAAATAATAATTGTAATTCACTTACAAATCAGTGTGGCATTTACATTGCCTTAAAGACAGGGTGCTCAATTCTTCCCGTATTTGGGTTAGCAGAAGTTGTCATTCTTCAAATGTTCAACAAGTTCCTATGACATCTAGATGCCATGCAATACGCTAGTGATAAAAGATACCCAAGACAAGTTTCCTGTCTAAGGAGCTTAGAGTCTGGTTGAAGAAGACAGGCATGGAGACTAATGAAAGAAATGAGGCATTATAGGAAATATGATAAAAATCTGCACTGGGGGGTAGGTAGAAACACAAATTAGGAGAGGTGAGAGAAGGAGAAGCTGATGAGGAGTTGAATTTATATTTGAGGGAAGAAAGGTAGGAGATGAGATCAGATCTCTTCATATAAGAAGTGCTGAGCTGAATTTTTATTTTATTTTATTTTTTTAATTAATTTATTTTTTTTGAGCTGAATTTTTAAAGTAATGAGATGATCAGAATAGTTGAAACTGGATAGAAGGAGCAGCATAAGAAAGCAGGGATCGTAGAATAATCTGGCTGCCCTTTGGGGAAATGAAATGTAGAGAGATGTAGCTGGAATGTAGTAGACACAAACAGGGGAAGGAAAAGAGGCTATCAGCACCTGGCTAGGAAAAGTTTTCTGTGTTTTTCCTAGCCATGGCAGATTATCCTGTAGGCAGCTGTCAGCTACAGAGGATTATTTTTAGCAGGGGAAGATTACTGAATTTCCCATTATAAAGGCAGGGTTTCTTGTACATTGAATGAATACTAGAACTGACTAAATTTCCTTGGTACTACTGAACTACATGCTTTCCAGCATTTTCTGTAGCACAACTCTTTTTTTCCCCCTAAAGGAATTATTTTGGTGCTTCAATAAGAAAAACAGATACAAAGGAAATATAGGGTCCTTAACAATTTTAAATCTTGGTCTAGACTAATTCATTGTTCCAGCAACCCCTGATACTCCTAAATTGAAATCCACTAATGTGGCCCATGTCACATGTACAGAAATGACACCCAATTTTCAATTGATAGAGGTACCAAAACAGAGAAGTATGGAAACCCAAAGCCCCCTTTCAGGTGAAGGCTTAGATTCCTAATAAAGGCTCTGTTAGGAATTTCATCCCCTTTTGTAAAGTTTGAAAGTCTGACTATATTCTTATAATTGTGGGGGCAAAAGTATTTTGATAAGATATATCAGAATATCTTACAATATCATTGTAACTAAAGGGAAAATTAACAAATTTGAAGCAGAATATTTTTAATGAATTCATTAAAATTCTGAAAAAGATGCCTTCAATTACAGCAGCACATGTATTTTAGCTAATGATTAAGAGTTTGTGATTGAGAATTGCTTTCCTAAGTACTTATTTACTTCCGCAGGTCCTTTCTAGGACATTATTTGGTTTCTTAGTTTCAGCCTTTCTGTACTTTGCTCTTACAGTAGGATTTTTTTAGAAAGTTATCATCATCATTACACTATCATCACATCATTACATTATCACTACAAGGGCTTCCCTTGTGGCTTAGCTGGTGAAAAATCAGCCTGCAATATGGGAGACCTGGGTTCAATCCCTGGGTTGGGAAGATCCCCTGGGGAAGGGAAAGGCTACCCACTCCAGTATTCTGGCCTGGAGAATTCCATGGACTGTATAGTCCATGGGGTCACAAAAAGTCGGACATGACTGAGTGACTTTCACACTTCACATCACCATCATTAATTTGTCGTTGTGTTTCATTTTTTGAATTTCAATTGTTTGGATAATATTTTGTATGTTTTACTTCTTGTCTCAGGGCAAAAGAGTGCACACGTCAACCGTGTAAATATTTGTTGAGTTGAACAAGCTTTAAAAGTACATCATTAAATCACTATGGATTTATCTATTCTAAAATTTCTATTAAGCTATCTGAAGGAGAAGTGTGTAAAACTGAAACTCATTTAAATTATAATAGGAAATGTACCAATATTCCAAATTAGCAGTTTTTTCCCATTTTACAGGGATGAAGTTTATTTTCTAGTCATGTCAGTATAGTTTCAACATTGCATAATGTGTTGCTTAACAATATGCAGAAGAAATGACAGTAGAAAAGAGTATTTGTGATATAGTAGATATCATATATAATTTAGCCATATAATAAAAGATTATATTATAATGGAGGCTAGACTATGTATGTTTGATATATATATAATATATGTATATATATATATATTCTAGTGCAGTGTGTTATAATGTTTTCTATTACTGTAAGATAGTAAAAATAAGTATATATACTATATATATTATATGTATATAATATATATAATGGAATAAAAGACATTTTAACGGTCACTGTATTATTTTACATATACATGTTTGTAGGTGGCATCAGGTATGCTGATATGCTTCATAATAATTGTTTAAAACTCCAGAATGAGATTTGTTCCCATTGTAATCAAGCAGGATAAGGCATTTTGAAAAAAAAAAAAGAAAGGACTTATTCTCTGGTAATTAAAATTAACTATATGAAAAGATTTGGACTCTGTGATTCCACATGGTTTTTCTACCCATCCCCCAAGCTTAATGACTTAGATGATCCTGTTGTATTCGCTTGTCCATAGCAAAGACAGATGGCTCAGCCAGGGAATTCTCCACTAGCTCTGCCTCTCTGAAACCACAAAGTCAGGAAATGTAATCAGAGTGCTCAGCTGAACCAGAGCAAGAGCTTTCCTAATGGGTAACTGTGACTTGAGAAATTACATCCATTAGATAAAGTGATTAAATATACATCAGTCCTTTGGCAAGGGAGCCATGAAGATATTGCAATAGAACATCATCATGTGACCTGTCTCTCCTGCTGGGAAAAAGAAACATGTTTTTACCTTTGACATGTATTATCTCTAAATTCCTCAGCTCAGTTTCAGGGAGACATTTTTTATAACAGGATTTATACAGTTCTGATTTTCTGTGAACTAGAAAACATACAAAACATTACAAAATATTTCAGAATTGCTCATTCCTCCACACTGTTTTTGTTTTATATTGTTTTTCTTCATGTTTTAGGCATTTCATACTTCAAGAATTTTTTTAATTCTTCCAGTAGAAACCATTTGTGTCCCCACATTAGACTTTTTTCACTTAGATATACACATCTTAAATATATACTTAGAAAAAATTTTGTTGTGCCAATGTTCATGCAGATTTCTCTTAGCATTCTAAATAGTTTATGTTAAAATCATGTTAAAAGAAAATTTAGCTTTAAAAAGAAATATCACTATAAAATAGCATTGACCTTGAATGTATTTATAGTTCTAGAGAGTCCTGTTTCTTACTCTTAGTTATAACTACCTTTTGATTAATAATATGCTGCCCATCATATATTAATATACTTTCTACTAACCTACTTGAATCCATGCATTTAAAATGTTCTTTTTAAGTGATGAATAATCTTTCACTTTTTCCCTGGTGACCATCAGCAGATCGGAGAAGGCAATGGCACCCCACTCCAGTACTCTTGCCTGGAAAATCCCATGGACGGAGGAGCCTGGTAGGCTGCAGTCCATGGGGTCGCTAAGAGTCGGACACAACTGAGCAACTTCACTTTCACTTTTCACTTTCATGCATTGGAGAAGGAAATGGCAACTCACTTCAGTGTTCTTGCCTGGAGAATCCCAGGGACGGGGGAGCCTGGTGGGCTGCTGTCTATGGGGTCGCACAGAGTCAGACATGTCTGAAGAGACTTAGCAGCAGCAGCAGCAGCAGCAGATAACTGCAAGATGACTGACAGAAAATGTGTTTACAGTTATGGACTCATAGATAACTAAGTTGAAAATACCCTCCAAAAGAGTCAACTTCCTCACTTTATAGATAAATCCCTGAGTGCTCAACCTGTGTCTAGCATAATAGAAAGCACAATTAAAGACATGAGCAAAAGTAATCATCATTTTTGAAGTTTTCTTAGTGGATTCCTGAGCACACTTATATATACACTAATTCCTCTCTGCCAAACCAAGATTTCTCTTCGTATTCTTTTTTTATAATTTATTTATTTATTTATGCTGGGTCTTCATCAGTGGGCAGGCTTTTCTCTAGTTGCAGCGAGCAGGGCGCTGCTCTCCAGTTGCAGTATGTGGGCTTCTCATTGTGTGGTGTCTCTGGTTGTGGAGCGTGGGCTCTAGAGCACAGGCTCAAAAGTCGTGGCACCTCTGCTTAGTTGCTCCACGGCATATAGGCTCTTCCGAGATCAAGGATCAAACGAACGTCTCCCACATGGCAGGCAGATTCTTTACTACTGAGCCACTAGGGAAGCCCTCTCTTTATATTCGTAAATCTCCAAGTCCTCAGTCAGCAGTTTTTACTATCTTACAGCAGTAAAAAAAAAAAAAACAAGTCCTTCTTTAATTACCTGTAAATTATATACGAAGGAAAAATGGAACCAGAATTGTAATACAGAAAAGTACCTTACAGATGTATAGTTAAAACCTCCCGTTGTATAAATGTTCTTGGTGCCAGAGATAGTTTAGCTATAATGTAACAAGTTAAAGTCAAGTCTGTGAAGTCATTTATTGGTAGAAAGCCTTTGAACTAAAAATATAACAGACCTGATATGTTTCTATGAAACATTTTTACGTACACGATGATTCTAGATTCCTATATGTACTACCCTCAGTGTTT
The DNA here is from genome assembly GCF_032452875.1 of Bos javanicus. Taxonomy (NCBI): domain Eukaryota; kingdom Metazoa; phylum Chordata; class Mammalia; order Artiodactyla; family Bovidae; genus Bos; species Bos javanicus. The sequence goes on from NC_083869.1 coordinate 30,044,126, forward strand.
AGTAAAATTATGCCGTAACTTACAATGTAGTGCAGATATTATAATTTACAGAATTGACAATATTTTAATTCTCTCTGGCCATTGAAAATATTCCATTCTATATTCCAAAACTGGGAGTTGAGGAAAAAGTATTCAATAGATAAGCAAAATATGTGGTTCAGTGTAGAAATTGAAATAAATAAAATGGATTATATAGAAAATTGTATAGAAAACAATAACTATGAGAGAAAACTGGAGAACTCTTGTGTAATTTTGACGTTTCTCTTTTATTGGGGTCTTGAGGTTTGAGCTTCTTTGAACCTCTTCTTGATTAAGGAATAGAGAAAAAAGTATACAACCATTGAATCAATGCTTGTTGTCTGCCTACTATGTGCCTTGTTAGGCTAACCATTGGGACATGAAAGATGAATAAAATGCCACATTATGATGAGAGGAACTACTTTGGAGATTTAATTAAAGTTGTCCTGGGTGAAATAATCCTTGGGCTGGCTCCTGAAGGATGAATGGGAATGCTCCATTGGACCACGGCCACTTAGCTAGATTTCTGGATAGGTGTGTGGGCCTGAATTTCCTTAGTGGATTCCGGAGCACACTTATATACACACTAATTCCTCTCCACCAAATCAAGATTTCTCTTCGTATTCTTTTTTTATAATTAATTTTATTTATTTATTTATGCTGGGTCTTCATCAGTGGGCAGGCTATTCTGCCCACTAAGTGGATCACTTAGTGATCCACTAAGGCTAGGATCACTTAAGAAAGGCTTTTGTAGTTAATCTCATAAACCAAACATTGATGATTTTTATTACAAGTAGAGAAGTGATGTTGTCAGTTTTTATTTACCACTTTGCTATTAATATGTAGTCTGTAGATTAGAGGTAAAGAGTGAAAACCTAGACATAAGAAACTATTGTGATAATGTAGATAAGATGTAAAGAATAAAGAGACAAACTGTGGGGGTGTAAAAGGAAATGAATTTAGGGGTGATTTAAAAAGAGTAATTAGTAGGACTTGTTGACTGGATATTAAGAGTCTATTCTGAATCCCCAGATAGTGGGTGATATTTGTTACTTCTAGTACTGGCTACTGATTAGTTGAGTCATTTAATGATGAGAGTAATATAAAAGTATAGGAAAAATAGATAAGAGTTTGTCAAATCTGAAGGACGTATCTGCTGCTACTGCTGCTAAGTCACTTCATTCGTATCCGACTCTGTGCGACCCCATAGATGGCAGCCCACCAGGCTCCCCTGTCCCTGGGATTCTCCAGGCAAGAACACTGAAGTGGGTTGCCATTCAAAGGACGTATCTAGGTTGGAAAATAATTGTTTTTTTCATGTTTTTACAATGGAAAGCCTTTCCATCCTTAGTTTGTATCCTTAGTTTGTAAAAAGGCAATCCATATGATAATCAACAAACAACTGCGTATGTGCAGTGGTGCTATTTTAGCTGATTTCCATTGGCTCATGAGTTGACTGCTGCCCGAAGTCCTCTCTGAGAGGCACCACATGACAGCTAGGAAGTGGGCCATCTCTCTCCCACATCTCTTCTTCCTGAGTGTGCACCTGTTTTGAGTACCTGCCATCTTACTTAGGAAAAAGGCTTAGTCCCTCTGGAACATGGTCATGAAAAGTTGCCAGTTCCTTATGTAGGTCCTGCATCTATTGAAATTCAAATTCAACTGGGCATCACATATTTTATCTGGCAACCTTGTCCTATATTTTTCTAAAATGTTCATCCTTTTCTGTCTCCTCATGACCTCATTATATAAGCTCTAGATTAGAATGTACTCTGTAAATTCTGGGACATGAACTTTAAGTGCATATGAAGGGTGGGGTCAGGGGGAGGTCGTCTACCAGTCAGTTCCAGGTACTTCTGACACTAATTCCTGGATTTATTTTCAGTGTTTTCATTTATCGATGACTTCACATAAAACCTTAATGTGTTTATAACTCAGGCAGAATGATGGAATAGTAATAACAGGGCCCCAGGTGTGTTTTGAGCATTAATTAGTTAATTATGGAACAGTTGAGAGGCATACTAAATAGCATAGAATTCAAGGCTTTTCACTTCAATTGGGGGTCCACTTAAAGAGCACTTTACTAAGCCAGGGAAAACAAATACAGCTTGCCCATGAGGTACACAACCCACTAGGAAGGCTGATCTCCTAGTGTGGCCACTTGCATGAAAATATATCCCCTGGGTGTCAAAGGCTTTCTAAGAGCAATGATTCATGAGCCTCTTGGATTTTTAGGATGGTATTATTAAAATATTTTCATCTGTACTCTTAAACAGTTACTTGACTTGATTAAAATATTTTATGCTTTGATCCAGAAGTTACAGGTGTAAGTGGAAATGACAGACTACTCCAGAAAAAAAAAAAAAAAAATCCTAGAGGAGAGAGGGAAATGAGTTAGGAAGATGGAGAGAGTGATGGGTGGGTCAGTGCCTAGAGATTTTAGACAAACTTGCAATACTAATGCTTCTAGTTTATGTTCTCTAGATTCCATTCTTATTAGTTCAGGATCACTGTAATACATAAAAATATTTATTAAAAAAGACCAATCGGTTATCAGCAAATTGATGTGGAAGAGGAGGAGACATGTAGATGACTCAGCCCCAGTCCCAATTCCCCGTCCTAATCTTCATGTGAAATAGTCAACCTTTCAAGCACGCTGAGTTCTGTCCAGTCTGAGGCTCAAATGATTTGAATAGTTATCTCAAAACTATTGTGCAGGTGTCTTGTTTTCTATATTTTTGTTGTCTGCGTTTTTCTCTCCTGGCTTTCCCACCTACTATGAGAAGTCATATACTGTATCATGTACATTTGTATATTATATGCCTTTTTCATTGAGCATGACATTCCCACCTGAACCCATGCTTTAGCGAGAACAATGATAAGTTTCTCTGCACCTGTTCCATGTTTAGTAAGTTTCCAGTTCCTTTTGGTGTCAAACAATAGCAGGTATCTGTGCAGTCCCTCAGGTCACTACTGTGCTTGGTTTGTTGTCAAGGTAGCAGCTGAACTATATCTTTCACAAACAGATGGTAAATTTTTTTCCAGCTTGAGCAGAGCACCTCCCATTCATTAGCAGAAATGCCCCTAGAGACCCATTTCTGTGTTGCCTACATGGCTCAATCATTGTATACTTTAAAATGTCTAACATGTTCAGTGTTGAATTGTTTTAAAACATTTAAGTATCCTAGTAAATCCTCTGCATTGAGATGAATAAAAAGGGTTCGGTTTCTCAAGTCAAGACTGAAAAGGTCTATGAGAAATGCCAAGTCATGGTAGATTCATTTGGGAAAAACAGAAAACTTTTGTGCAAAAGATTCATGATCTTCGGTATTAAATTTTGGAATTAAGAATAGACCTAAATAATGAGATTTTCTGATGATCTTTTCCATTTTTATATCCCCTGAGCAAGCCCATTTTCTTTTTGAGAAATTGACTAAGGCAGGAAAGAGGGGGCAAGTGTTAGGGCATCACTGGTCCTTCTTCCCTTGTTTGTTTACAAGTGGTGAGACAAATGACCTCCCACAGCAGCACAGGTTAATCAAGAGACTCAGAGGAGCTGCGGATGAGACACTCCTTATTGATATTTCAGTAAGAATTCTCCGTTTTGGTGGTTTCAAGGCAGATGACAATAGCTCCTCAGCCTATACATCCCAACAAGCAGACCTATTGACATAGAACTTCATCATGTGTTCCAGGAAGGCAATTTTAAGTGTAGAATACTCCCATGTTTTAGCAAGGATGCTAGGTCGCTGTTTTTCAACTAGACTGGAAAGTCTAATCTATAATACCTTTGTTCAAACAGTCTTTGGTTTCTAACAGATTATAACTTTAGAAAAGAAATTTTCTTGGGAATGAGAAAAATACAGGATAGGCACCGTTAGTTTTATTTTGGGTGAAGTTGATAGTAGGGAAAACATAGCCAAGGATATCATCCTTGTTCCTAATACTAACAACATGGAACTTTGGGAGCTCAGGAAGAAGGTAAGCAGCAAATGTTCTCACCTTCAGCAGAACCTTCTGGTAAATATACTTGTTCTGTTCATTTGGTTTTTATTTTATTGGTTTTTAAATTTCTGTATTGACTTGAAATACCTGTTTATGCTGTGTGTTATCTTATAACTTGCACTTTTATCTCAGTCAGTATCCCCCTTTCCATAGGTTTTTTCCCCTATCACCTTTTAAAGGGTCTACTGACCTGCACATGATGAAAACTTTCAAAGCAGGGAGAATTGAGTTTGGCTTGCCTCGGCCCCTTTCTGGTATAATAGTATCAAAGAAATGTCTCTAAGTCTCTGTAAATTGAGATGAGAATAATAACTGTTTCTGAAAAGATTATAATTCTAACACAGTACTTAATGCTGCATTATCTATATATTAGTTTTCTTCTATAGGACAACCAAACCCCATCTTCGCTCAAAAATCATGTTCTCTCCTGATGGCATTCATAGTTTTGTAAAAGCTCTCTTATCACTAGCCAATTTTCTAAGCTATGCACACCACAACTCAGTACCAACTTTGTCATGAAATTACCTAAAGATAGCCTAAGAGTAGAGATTCTATGAAAGAACTTTGGGAACTCCTAAATTGAGATATGTATCATCAAGCTGCAATTTGCTGGCTATTCTTCTATACAGATGAGAGCCAGGGCCTCTATTTAGGCCATTTGATGCCCATCTTACATGGCAGCTGTGATATTTTAACTCACGCAGTAATTGGGGTTGTATTTGCAATACAATCAGCTCAAATCTAATTTATCAATTTTATGAGATCTGAAACATGGTCAGAGCTCCCTTTCAGAGCCTTGAGGAAAAGCTGCTTTGCCAAGATAACAGAGGGCATGACTCAGGCTTTTCTGACTTGCAATCCTGCTTCACATCAGACCCATAAACTTTTATATTTAGCGACCTTCTCCTCCCGTGTGTTTTGGATTTTTTCATCTAAAGGCACAGCTGTGATGTCAGTGATGTCAGCGGTGGGAATTTCCATCTCTGGGTTTATTATCTTGAGGAGTTTTTCCTGCTTGGACAAAGGATTTTAGGTGGCTTTCCATAAAACACACGTGAAAGGGATCACTAAAAGGAATTTCAAAATAAATTAGACATTATTGGCAGTGAAGAAAACAGTCCAAGCAACAGGGAACTTTGTTTTGTGTTTGACAGAAGGGCTTCCACATACTTGTGTATTGCTAGGATGATGATTATTTATACAGGTCAGATACATCTTCTTAAGGTTTGTCCTCTAGTCTCTTTTGACCAAGCCCAATACTCTACAAGGTTGAAAGATTCTGATGACGCATGAGTAGGAGGATGTCTTTTTAAGCCAAAGTATATGATTACACATCCTTAGTTTCGTAAGATAACTTCTCACCAAAGGGCTTTACTTTGTGGTTTCTCATGGTTCACACTTCTGATAATTCCTAGGTGATGGTTAATAGTTCAGTGTTGTTAGGTTCCAATGAAATAATATATACTAAAAAGCCTCTAAGTGTTGTCAAGAAGCAACAGTTAGAACCGGACATGGAACAACAGACTGGTTCCAAATCGGGAAAGGAGTAATTCAAGGCTGTGTATTGTCACCATGCTTATTTAACTTATATGCAGAGTATATCATGCGAAATGCCAGGCTGGATGATGCACAACCTGGAATCAAGATTGTCAGGAGAAATATCAGTAACCTCAGATAACGGAGATGACACCACCCTTACATGGATGGAGGAGCCTGGTAGGCTACCATCCACGGGGTTGCAAAGAGTCGGACATGACTGAGTGACTTTACTTACTTACTTATGTAAGAAAGCAAAGAAGAACTAAAGAACCTCTTGATAAAAGTGAAAGAGGGGAGTGAAAAGTTGGATTAAAGCTCAACATTCAAAAAACGAAGATCATGGCATCCAATCCCATCACTTCATGGCAAATAGATGGGGAAATAGTGGAAACTGGCTGAGTTTATTTTTGGGGGCTCCAAAATCACTGCAGATGGTGACTGCAGCCATGAAATTAAAAGATGCTTACTCCTTGGGAGGAAAGTTATGACCAACCTAGATAGCATATTAAAAAGCAGAGACATTACTTTGCCAACAAAGGTCCGTCTAGTCAAGGCTGTGGTTTTTCCAGTGGTCATGTATGGATGCGAGAGTTGGACTGTGAAGAAAGCTGAGCGCCGAAGAATTGATGCTTTTGAACTGTGGTGTTGGAGAAGACTCTTGAGAGTCCCTTGGACTGCAAGGAGGTCCAACCAGTCCATCCTAAAGGAAATCAGTCCTGGGTGTTCTTTGGAAGGACTGATGCTAAAGCTGAAACTCCAATACTTCGGCACCTCATGTGAAGAGTTGACTCGTTGGAAAAGACCCTGATGCTGGGAGGGATTGGGGGCAAGAGGAGAAGGAAACAACAGAGGATGAGATGGCTGGATGGCATCACTGACTCGATGGACATGAGTTTGAGTGAACTCCAGGAGTTGATGATGGACAGGGAGACCTGGCGTGCTGCAATTCATGGGGTCGCAAAGAGTCAGACACGACTGAGCGACTGAACTGAACTGAACTGAACTGAAAAGCACTGCAGATGGTGACTGCAGCCATGAAATTAAAAGAGGTTTGGTCCTTGGAAGAAAAGGTATGACCAACCTAGACAGCATATTAAAAAGCAGAGACATTACTTTGCCAACGAAGGTTCCTCTAGTCAAAGCTAGACTGGTTTTTCCAGTAGTCATGTATGAATGTGAGAGTTGGACTATAAAGAAAGCTGAGCACTGAAGAACTGATGCTTTCAAACTGTTGGAGAAGACTCTTGAGAGTCCCTTGGACTGCAAGGAGATCAAACCAGTCCATCCTAAAGGAAATCAGTCCTGAATATTCATTGGAAGAACTGATGTTGAAGCTGAAACTTCAATACTTTGGCTACCTGTTGCACAGAACTGACTCACTGGAAAAGACCCTGTTGCTGGGAAAGATTCAAAGTAAGAGGAGAAGGGGACAACAGAGGATGAGATGGTCGGATGGCATCACTGACTCAATGGACATTAGTTTGAGTAAGCTCCGGGAGTTGGTGTTAGATAGGGAAGCCTGGCATGCTGCAGTCAATGGGTTTGCAAAGAGTCAGACACGATTGACCAACTAAATGGAAATAAACTGAAAAAGCTTTATAAAGCTTTAAAAGCCTTATAAAGCATATCAAAATATGCTTTTAATGATGATTCATTGATTCTAAATAATATGATATGGTTGATCATTTTTCAATTAAGTATGTGTCTGTGCTAGTTTAGGTTGGTTGATTGAAATGTGATCCTTCTAAAGCTAATGCAGTGGATTGGATCCATATAGGAACACTTAGCATTTATTTCTCCATGGAAAGATATATTATACTCTCAGACAGTCTTCCATGACCCTAGCCAGTTATCCACATAAGCACAGAATTGAACCTTAGCATTTTGAGTTTTACTCTTTTATTGAGTCGTTCTTATGTTCAGTACTCCTTTCAGCACCATCTATATAAATAGATGGCTTTACATGCACTGTCTATTGTAATGCACACAATAACATTATGAGGAAAAGCACTGTTGTTGTCATCACTTCTTAGATGAGCAAACTTGATCTTAGATAAGACACTAATTCATTACACACAATCAGAAAATGATAGGACTGGATTTCAAAAGCTCATTTGTCTGACTTGTTCCTAATACAGTCCTATGTTCCTCAAGTCGAAGGCTGTCTTTTGACTGATTTTGAAATGTATAGAGTAATTCTTTGGGCAAAAAAAACCAAAGTTTTATTTCCATTTTTTCCCTTTCCCAAAAAAGGTATCGGCAGGTATTTTGCATCAACTATAACTTCTTTTTTGAAACACAAACATTCCCAGTTCTGTAAAATATCGACATATGTAATGTCTCCTAAAAGCTTGGGGCTTCCATATGTAAAGACTTCTTGTTTTTGTTTCAAAATAAAACACCAGTTATAATTCTAAATGGGTTATCTCAAATATGTAATTTTCTGTAAAACTGGTGAAGGATATGACAAAAATTTTATGTGTTTTCTTTTTCACCACACTGAGAAAAAAAATCAGTCTTCTAATTATTTTATATAAATATAAATTTAGTACATATTTCACCTGCACTAAATTTTGTGTTGGGTTGGCCAAAAAGTTCATTTGGGTCTTTTCCAAATACCTATAAATGCTTACTATAATAATCATTTACAGCCAGGAAAATCTGAAGGAATTTTTTTGCCAACCCAATAGTTAATTTCATGACACCTAGAAAGATGTAATACAGATATTACAATTAATTTTGATGTTGAAAAAAATTGCTAGTTTCAAAACCTAAAGTATTCTGTGTTCTAAAAGTATTTTTGCAGTATGAAGGCAGGAATAGATAGGGACATGCTTTCCAGAGTTCTCCAGGGAAGTTTTGGTGGTGGTTTTGAGGCCTGAGCAAGTCAAATAAATTGTGATTTGAACATGGGAAGGGCATATTCTGCTGTCTCCAAGTGGATTATGCACATCTAAGAAGGATGTTTGAAGATTTTTTGAAAAATTATTGCCTTTAAATTTTCAATCTTTTATGTCCACATTTTAATGTATATGCTATTTTGTAGTTGTACATGTAAACTACATGTTAGTAGTTTACACTAACTTTACCACTGCTTTAAAATTTAGCAGTGGTATAAATTCATGTACTCAATTTATTACTATTGTTATTATTACTTTGCTAGTAAAAATGAGTCTGGGAGGTTTTCTTAATGATAAGGATTGCAAACATGATCCTGTAAGTATCACAGTCTTAAGGAAAGGCAGGAAAACTAACTGTAGGAATTAATTGTAGGGCTCATGATTGGCCTAGTCACAAACCTCTATGTGCCATTGACTGAGTAGATTGGCCTCACCACTGATTGAAAGCATTTATGTTTCCTAGTCAACCTTGAAATAACACAATAATTCTACATTATTTTAAAGTAAATATAATGTATTATTATAATATATCTAATATATATTGATATATATTTATTTGCTCTTTTTTCTGTTTGTAAGATATCATAATTTCTCAGATGTCAAGAACAGAATCTTCATGACAAGATTTTTGGAAAGTATATGCAGTCATCACTCAATTGATTATTATTTTGTAGATATTTATATAACATCCACAGAAATAAGTCTGAGACATTTCCTGTGTATTGACCTCATTATTCTGCAAGTATGCTTACAAGACAATAAAAGAGAGATGAGAATCTCCTAGTTTTCTTAAAATTAAGATCAAAACTTGCCTCATATTTCCTGAATGAAATGACAGGTTAATATTATTGATGAAATGATTATGGCTTGGCTTCTTTGAAGAATAAGCTGTTTTAGTTTAAAAAAAAAAAGCAATTAGGAAAATAATAAAGAAATGAAATAGCAATTCCCCTTCCATTTTTCCCTTTCCTCATATTGTCATAAGCAAAAGTAATACAATAGCCACTAATTATAGGAAACCTCTCAGACTTTGTAATTTAATTTCCCATTTTCCCCACACAAACTATGAACTAAAAATTTCTTCACGCAAAGGCCTGGTTCATTCTCTTGAACTCTTATCAGTGTGTCTTTATGAGAACCATAAAAAAACAGAGACACATTTAGACTTATTGGCTAAGCTGGTTCCTTTTTCAAAAAAGAGCAAATATATGTAGGCTTATTATGCTCAATTCTTCCATCTACTATCAAAGTAACTCATCTTAAACATAATGAAGTGGTGGAAGGCACTGTACTAAAGCTCAGAACTTGACCTCTAGTCATGATTCCAATATTTCCTTCAATATAACTTTGCAAATACTAAACTGTAAACCTCGATGTCACCATTTATTTTTAAAACAGAATATCTACATTTTACATTTCAGAGCATTCCCATATGAGAAACAGGTATAAAAATTATAAAACCATTATAAGTCAGTGTATCTTTATGTAAGTCTATGTTATTCTTGAATGTAATGTTTCAGCAACCAGTAATGCTGAAGAAGCTGAAGTTGAAAGTTTCTATGAAGACCTGCAAGACCTTCTAGAACTAACACCCAAAACAGATGTCCTTTTCATTAGAAGGGACGGGAATGCAGAAGTAGGAAGTCAAGAAATACCTGGAGTAACAGGCAAATTTGGCCTTGGAGTACAAAAAGAAGCAGGGCAGTGAAAGGCTAGCAGAGTTTTGTGAAGAGAACACACTGGTCATAGCAAACACCCTCTTCCAACAACACAAAGGAAGAATACATGTGGCCATTACCAGATGGTCAACACTGAAATCGGATTGATTATATTCTTTGCAGCCAAAGATGGAGAAGCTCTATATAGTCAGCAAAATCAAGACTGGGAGCTGACTGTGGCTCAGATCATGAACTCCTTATTGTCAAATTCAGTCTGAAATTGAAGAAAGTAGGGAAAACTACTAGACCATTCAGGTATGACCTAAATCAAATCCCTTATGATTATACAGTGGAAGTGACAAATAGATTCAAGGGATTAGATTTGATAGACAGAGTGCCTGAAGACCTATGGACGGAGGTTCGTAAACTTATACAGGAGTCAGTGGTCAAGACCAACCCCAAGAAAAAGAAATGCAAAAAAGGCAAAATGGTTGTCTGAGGAGGCCTTACAAATAGCTGAGAAAAGAAGAGAAGAGAAAAGCAAAGGAGAAAAGAAAGATATACCCATTTGAACAAAGAGTTCCATAGAATAGCAAGGAGAGATAAGAAAGCCTTCCTCAGTGATCAGTGCAAAGAAATAGAGGAAAACAATAAAATGTGAAAGACTAGAGATTTCTTCAAGAAAATTTGAGATACCAAGGGAACATTTCATGCAAAGATGGGAACAATAAAGGACAGAAATAGTATGGACCTAACAGAAGCAGAAGATAATAAGAAGAGGTGGCAGCAATACACAGAAGAACTATACAAAAAAGATCTTCGTGACCCGGATAACCACAATGGTATGATCACTCACCTAGAACCAGACGTCCTGGAATGTGAAGTCAAGTAGGCCTTACGAAGCATCACTAAGAACAAAGCTAGTGGAGGTGAAAGAATTCCAGTTGAACTATTTCAAATGCTAAAAGAAGACACTGTTAAATTGCTGCACTCAACATGACAGTGAATTTGGAAAACTCAGCAGTGGCCACAGGACTGGAAAAGGTCAGTTTTCATACCAATCCCAAAGAAAGGCAATGCCAAAGAATGTTCAAACTACTACACAATTGCACTCATCTCATACATTAGCAAAGTAATGCTGAAAATTCTCCAAGCTAGGCTTCAACAGTACATGAACCATGAACTTCCAGATGTTCAAGTTAGGTTTAGAGAAGGCAGAGGAACCAGAGATCAAATTGCCAACATCTGTTGGATCATCAAAAAAGCAAGAGAGTTCCAGAAAAACATCTACTTCTGCTTTATTGACTATGCCAAAGCCTTTGACTGTATGAATTACAAGAAACTGTGGAAAATCCTTCAAGAGATGGGAATACCAGACCATCTGACCTGCCTCCTGAGAAATCTGTATGCAGGTCAAGAAGTAACAGTTAGAACTGGACAGGGAACAACAGACTGGTTCCAAATTGGGAAACGTCAAGGCTGTATATTGTCACCCTGCTTATTTAACTTATATGCAGAGTACATCATGTGAAATGCTGGGCTGGATGAAGCACAAACTGGAATCAAGATTACTGGGAGAAATATCAGTAACCTCACATACGGAGATGACACCACCATTTGGCAGAAAGCAAGGAAGAACTAAAGAGCCTCTTGATGAAGTGAAAGAGGAGAGTGAAAAAGTTGGCTTAAAACTCAACGTTCAGAACTAAGATCATGGCATCTGGTCCCATCACTTCATGGCAAATAGATGGGGAAACAATGGAAACAGTGACAGACTTTATTTTGGGGGGCTCCAAAATCACTGCAGATGGTGACTGCAGCCATGAAACGAAAAGACCCTTGTCCTTGGAAGAAAAACTATGACCAACCTAGACAGCATATTAAAAAGCAGAGACGTTACTTTGCCTACAAAGGCCCGTCTAGTCAAAGCTATGGTTTTTCCAGTAGTCATGTACGGATATAATAGTTGGACTATAAAGAAAGCTGAGTGCTGAAGAATTGATGCTTTTGAACTATGGTGTTGGAGCAGACTCTTGAGAGTCCCTTAGACTGCATGGAAATCCAACCAGTCAAGCCTAAAGGAAATCAGTCCTGAATATTCATTGGAAGGGCTGATGCTAAAGCTGAAATTGCAATACTTTGGCCATGTTGTGAAGAACTAACTCATTGGAAAAGACCCTGATGCTGGGAAAGATTGAAGGTGGTAGGAGAAGGGGACAACAGAGGATGAGATGGTTGAATAACATCACTAACTCGATGAGTGTGAGTTTGAGTTAGCTCCAGGAGTTGGTGATGGACAGAGTGTGCTGCAGTCCATGGGGTTGCAAAGAGTCAGACATGACTGAGTGACTGATTTGATCTAAATTATCCTTGAATTGGAAATGTATTTTCAATTTTTTTGCCTAAAAGGGTGCTATCAAGGGGTATTGACAAAACAAATTAATTCTTTAGAAAATATGTTGGCATATTTTCTAGCCTTTCCCTTCTCCAGAGCATCTTCCCAACCCAGGGATTGAACACAGCTCATAACTCAGTAGTAAAGAGTCCGCCTGCAATGCAGGAGACCCTGGTTCGATTCCTGGATTGGGAAGATCCCTTGGAGAAGGGATAGGCTACGCACTTCAGTATTCTTGGGCTTCCCTTGTGGCTCAGCTGGTAAAGAATCTGCCTGCAATGAGGGAGACCTGGGTTCAATCCCTTGGTTGGGAAGATCCCCTGGAGAAGAGAAAGGCTACCCACTCCAGTGTTCTGGCCTAGAGAATTCCATGGACTGTATAGTCCATGGGGTCACAAAGACTCAGACACAACTGAGTGACTTTCACTTTCACCCATATTGCAGGAGATTCTTTACCAGTTGAGCCACAAGGGAAACCCAAGAATACTGCAGTGGTTAGCCTACCCCTTCTCCAGGGGATCTTCCCACCCCAAGAAACCAACTGGGGTTTCCTGTATTGTAGGTGGATTCTTTAACAACGAGCTATCACGGAAGCCCTGGCATGTTAATGTCTGTCAAAAGTACAAAGAAATGTAGATATAATAATAAAATATAGAGCAAGTACACAAAGCCATGTTCTTAGCATAAATTTGTACATCAGGAAGTAAACTTTATAGTGTGATGAGAGGACTAAAACATTGGAAACCTGATAAAATGAAAATTAGAAACCTAGAATCAGTAGGATGAGTTGAAATAAAATGAATCCGAGGTCCATAGTGGAACTGATGTGGAAGCTGTGTTTGGTAAAATACACATGTGTCTTTGGGCTTCCCAGGCAGTGCTAGTGATAAAGAACCTTCTTGCCAATGCAGGAGACTTGAGAGATTTAGGTTCAGTCCCTGATTTGAGAAGATCCCCTGCAAAAGGAAATGGCAGCCCACTCCAGTGTCCTTGCCTGGAGAATCCCATGGACTGAGCAGCCTGGTGGGCTGCAGTCCATGGGATTGCAAAGAGTCAGACACAACTGAAGTGACTTGGCACGCCTGAACATATGTGTCTTTGCCTTTAGATTGTATATATAAATATTAAAATTGTATAGTTTGAGGGAAAACCCAGGTCAAGTGCAGTCAATATAAATTATAAAATTTCTAAAATATTTTCTTTTTAGTTTGAGTTATTTGGGAATTTTGTTTTCACTCATTTTCATTAAGAGATGGGTTTCCTATTTGCTTCCTTCCTCCCTCCTTTCTTTCCTTCCTTTATCCCTCTTTCTTGCTTGCTTGCTTGCTTTCTTTTAGCTGTAATGCAGTAGACTAAAACTAAACAGTTTGTAGACACATATATCTCATGGTTTCTTCTCAGCAGATTAGCCAGTTAGGTTTCTTACCACTGAAATAGGATGTAGAATTCTACAGTATTGGGGAGAATAAATTTCTTGTTGTTTATGTTGACAACAAAAGTGTTGTCACAGCATTTGCTTTTGTGATAAGAGAGCTTATGATTTGCCGGCTATAATTTGCTGCCTCTCTGGACAGTAGCCATTAGTTTCAAAGAGAAATCTCATAAGAGAAGTTTTATGTATTTATATTCTGCACTAAGGTGCTCTTTATTTTATATTTTTGCCATATTATACAGAGATTATTTAAATGAAAGCCGGTTCATCTTACTAAGATGATCTTTGTACTAATACCAAGTTTCTTCTTTGCAGTGGTGAATTTATAATTAATTAACCAATACTTATTTGCAGACACTTAGATATAAGGGACTCAATTTTGTTAATATATTTCTTTATTTAAATATAGAGTTCAGTTCAGTTCAGTTGCTCAGTCATGTTCGACTCTTTGTGACCCCATGAATTGCAGCACGCCAGGCCTCCCCATCCATCACCAACTCCCGGAGTTCACTCAAACTCAACGTCCATCGAGTCGGTGATGCCATCCAGCCATCTCATCCTCTGTCGTCCCCTTATCCTGCCCCCAATCCCTCCCAGCATCAGGGTCTTTTCCAATGAGTCAACTCTTCGCATGAGGTGGCCAAAGTACTGGACTTTCAGCTTTAGCATCATTCCTTCCAAAGTAATCCCAGGGCTGATCTCCTGTAGAATGGACTGGTTGGATCTCCTTGCAGTCCAAGGGACTCTCAAGAGTCTTCTCCAACACCACAGTTCAAAAGCATCAATTCTTCAGCGCTCAGCCATCTTCACAGTCCAACTCTCACATCCATACATGACCACTGGAAAAACCATAGCCTTGACTAGACGGACCTTTGTTGGCAAAGTGATGTCTCTGCTTTTGAATATGCTGTCTAGGTTGGTCATAACTTTCCTTCCAAGGAGTCAGCGTCTTTTAATTTCATGGCTGCAGTCACCATCTGCAGTGATTTTGGAGCCCCCAGAAATAAAGTCTGACACTGTTTCCACTGTTTCCCCATCTATTTCCCATGAAGTGATGGGACCAGATGCCATGATCTTAGTTTTCTGAATGTTGAGCTTTAAGCCAACTTTTTCACTCTCCACTTTCACTTTCATCAAGAGGCTTTTTAGTTCCTCTTTACTTTTTGCCATAAGGGTGGTGTCATCTGCATATCTGAGGTTATTGATATTTCTCCCGGCAATCTTGATTCCAACTTGTGTTTCTTTCAGTCTAGCGTTTCTCATATTGGAGAGACTTGATATCAAATATTAGAACAAAAGGCAATAGATTTAAAAAGCTTCTCTTCCATCTTCATAAATTCATTATGTTTAGGGATGGGGGCCTATAAAAATACAAAGACCAATAGGTTTGTTGTACTTCTACAAAATATGAGAAAATGTGTTTCCTCCCCAAGGCATATCTTTCTTGTCCTCTTGGCCTCACCTATTTTTGCATATTTACTAATCTTTAATTACAATGTCTAAGTTACAGACTTAGAAATTCCCAAATTGTGTGCCTATCAATAAAAAGTTGCTGCCTATGAAATCCTTTTCCTTGACAGATTAAATTTCAGAGTTTGCAGTTACTTGTTTATGCCTTTAAGGAAGTTAAGAGCAAACAGTGTCATTTTAAATTTGATTTTCAAAGAGCAGTGTGACAGAAATGTGACATAATCACACCAACAGAGTATATGTACCTTCTCAGTGTTACTGATGTGTAGACATTCCTCAATTAAGTTTCTGGGGATTGTTTTATTTAATTATGAAGTCAGTTTACTAGATAAACTACTTGCTGATTGAATTTCTAAACTCAAGCCTGCTAAACAAAGCCAAATGAATCATCAATTAAGAACTCTAGTGATTCACATACCAAGACCTTTGTGACAGGTACATCCTCTCAGCCATATACTTCTGCATTTTGAACTTTTAAAATCATGAATATCCCTTTTCTAGTGTTATTTATTTCCTACATTGAGAATCAGCAACCTTAGTTGCTTAGTTTTGACTCTGCTTCACACAGCTTTGTCATCTTGGACAAAGTCACACTCTAGATGACATTTCAGTTAACATATTTGTAAATTGAGAGGTCTGACTTAGATTTCCTCTAAGTTCCAGTGACTCTAGAGTAGTGTTTTTATACTGGATTAGTGAGTTGTAGCATGTAAGTTTAACACACAGGCACACATACTCAAGGAAATGAGGGTAGACTAGAAGAGAGAACATCCGTATTATTTATAGTAACAATAAATATTGTTTGTGAAGTTTGTTTCAGATATAAGTGAACATGTATACTCAGCCTCAGTGTAAAGTTACACTGTGGGTCATGGTCATAAACTGTGAGGACTTCTCTAGAATCTTACGGATCTTTCCCACTCTGTTTATAATGGTTGGTTTGCAAATACAAACTTAAATAACACCTGTTCCCACTACAGAATTTTAATTGTCTTAATAGCCTTAAAAACACCATGTCCCCAAACAGTAAACCTCAGAATAAAGTAAACACAAACCAGAATAATTCATGCCTTGAATATGTATGATATAATTTTTTGATTATATTAAAAGTAGTCACGAGGGGAGGGAGGCAAAGGAGAGAAGGAATATATATACATAAAATTATGACTGATTCATGTTGTACAGAAGAAACCAACACAAATTTGTAAAGCAATTCCACCAATTAAAAAAAAAGTAGTCATGGAAAAGCAGAATGTGCTCAAGGCACTGAATACTATTTTGCCCTGTTAAGGTAAGGGCAAGTATTTCAAGTATTTTCTGCATCCTAAAAGTCCATTTGGTGGTTAAATTTTAATGTTGACTTTGCTGCACCCTATTCCTTTCAGAACAATGAGTCTGATCCTGCTGTCCGAGATTTGCATATTAAATCAAGATGATAAATAATTGTTGAGCCTCAGTAGATAGTAATTAATGTAGTCTACTTAAAGTATTCAAATTGTCTTTTTATTTCTAGGCTATAAAATAGATTTTAGTACTATCTTGGAAAATCTTGGTTTTGGAAAACTCCAATTAGGAAAAATTATTTTAATATAGCCATTTATATGCAGACCATTTGGACCAAGGTCTGAATGTACTATAGTTGTTGAAGTCCTATTAAAATATTACCTCTGGATTCATGAGAATAGTCCTTGGAATTTTCTTATAAGTGAAACTGTTATTTTGCTGTGCTTTGAACTTCCTCTTAAATGGCACCTACGATGTAGTCACTCTGTTCTCTTCTCTTTGGAAAAATAATACTAATTATGATATTAAAGTTGTTCAATTATAGGGTTGTTTTTATAGCTGTCTGCAATTCATAAGGACTGTACATCTTGAAGAACAACTTGCTTCTTGAAACCAACCTGTGTGGTAACACGTCAAACACTGAATAAGATAATTTTTTAAAATTAGAAATAATTGTGAAAAATGAAATAATGTTTCATAAATGTAAAAAGCAGAAGCACATGAAATGTGTTTCCATGTGGTATATGATGTTATTAAGAGCGATTTAATTCAGTTAATCAGTTTAATTTAATATGAATCAAGTTAATATCACTTAATTTGATAGTTATTCAATATTGCTTCAGGATTATTTGGAATTACATTCCAGTGCTAATAATAGTGACCTGAACACAGTAGCTTAAACTCCCATATGCAGAGTACATCATGAGAAATGCTGGGCTGGATGAAGCACAAGCTGGAATCAAGATTGCTGGGAGAAATAAAAAATAACCTCAGATATGCAGATGACACCACTCTTATGGCAGAAAGTGAAGAAGAACTAAAGAGCCTCTTGATGAAAGTGAAAGAGGAGAGTGATAAAGTTGGCTTAAAGCTCAGCATTCAGAAAACTAAGATCATGGCATCTGGTCCCATCACTTCATGGCAAATAGATGGGGAAATAATGGAAACAGTAGCTGACTTTATTTGGGGGGCTCCAAAATCACTGTAGTTGGTGAATGCAGCCATGAAATTAAAAGACGCATACTCTTTGGAAGAAAAGCTATGACCAACCTAGACAGCATATTCAAAAGCAGAGACGTTACTTTGCCAACAAAGGTCCGTCTAGTCAAAGCTAGACTGGTTTTTCCAGTAGTCATATATGGATGTGAGAGTTGGACCATAAAGAAAGCTGAGCACCGAAGAATTGATGCTTTTGAACTGTGGTGTTGGAGGAGACTCTTGAGTCCCTTGGGCTGCAAGGAGATCCAACCAGTCCATCCTAAAGGAGATCAATCCTGAGTGTTCATTGGAAAGACTGATATTGAAGCTGAAATTCCATTACTTTGGCCACCTGATGCGAAGAGCTGACTCATTTGAAAAGACCCTGATGCTGGGAAAGATTGAGGGCAGGAGGATAAGGGGATGAAAGAGGATGAGATGGTTGGATGGCATCACCGACTCGATGGACATGGGTTTGGGTAAACTGTGGGATTTGGTGATGGACAGGAAGGCCTGATGTGCTGTGGTCTACGGGGTCGCAAAGAGTCGGACATGACTGACTGACTGAACTGAACTGAATGGAAGGCCAAGATAGACATCCAGGACTTGTCTAGTGCCTGCAAAAAATCAGTAGGTACCTACACGGTCCTTCTCCTTCTGTTACTCCTGACTTCCAGCCAGAAGGTCCATTATAGTACAAGATGGTTGTTGGAGTGCTAATGCCCAAATTCAAGGCAACAGAAAGGAGGGAGGACTCAGCTTCTCCTTTTTCAGGCATCTACAAGGAAGTTCCATCAATACTTATTACATTTATTTAGTCAGAACTAGTCATACCCCTACCTGTGAGGAAAACTGAGTAATGTAGTTTTTCAGTAGAGCTGATAACCCAGGATTCTTGTGTAAAAAAAGAGAGTGAGAATGAATATTAGAACACATACATTTCCTCTTTTGTTCCAAATGATGGGACCATTTGAGGTTTTCTAAATTTTTCAAGAAGCAGTCTCATTATCAAGTAATACTGAAGGGTTTATTAAATAATCATTTATAGACATTGTGCTTTTTATTCAGAAAAAGTTACAAGTTTACAAAAACTTTTTATTCAGAACTTTTAGTCAGAACAAATTACAAGTTCAGGAAACTTATGAACTCTTTAGACTGGAAAAGAACTTAAAGATCATCATCAAAATTTTTCATTTTCCCAGTGGAATAACTGGCGCTAGGGTAAGCTGAGTAAAACCTGCTCTGGGTCTCATGGGTGACAAGAGTAAGAGCCAGAACATAAATATGGTTTCCTAAGGTTCCTACTAATACTCTTCCCGCAACGTAATGGCATAAAAATTGCTGCACAGATTCCTATAGAAGTGGTTAGTCACTCAGTCGTCTCCGACTCTTTGCTGCCCCTTGGACTGTAGCCTGCTAAGCTCCTCTGTCCATGGCATTCCCCAGACAGGGCTGCTGGAGTGGGTAGCCATTCCCTTCTCCAGGAAATCTTCTCGACCCGGGGATTAAACCCTCTCTTACAATGCAGTAAGTTCTTTACCATCTGAGCCACCAGAAGAGGAATGCCAGTGAAAGCACTACTCTGCTAGGAAGTTCTGGTTCATAATCATCTGTTCCTGGGTTTAATGCTACCAAGTACTCCATAGACCTCTCATCATTTCTTTAGTTTGCTCTGTGTGTTTTGATGCATCAGTGCCTTGGTTCATTTTGTTCCCACTGCCAGATCAATAATGATAATAATAGCAATCATCATAGGCGTTTATTAAAGTCTTACTGTTTTAGATGCAGTTCTGAGGAGTTTATATTTGTTGATTCATTTAATTCTCCATCATCCTTTCCATACTCATCTTACATGTGAGTAAATTGAAATGCCCAATTAAGTTATTTGACCTAGGTAACATAGCTTCTAAGTCTTGAAGTCAGGATTAAAAAGAAGTTCTCCTGCCTGGGTTATATAGTCAGGATAATTAGAAATATCTATTCAACCATGAACTTCTATGGAATTCTGGCTAATCTTTCCTACCCTAGCTCAAACACACTTCTACATCCTCATGTTTCTAAAGTACTTTTTCCATTCAGCCTCCCTTGTATTATGCTAATTTGTACATAAGTCTTTCTTAAAGACTATTACCCTTTAAAAATAGAATTTTTTCTGGTCTGTGTCAAATGGTTCTTTATGCTGATGAGTCCAGAGTTACTATTTTCATCCCCACTCATATACTGAGTGGGTCACTGAACATGGCTCACTACTTATTCACCTGTATACTTTATGTCTGCAGACATCTCAAACACATTATGTTCAAAACTGGACCCGTCATTTTTCTCTCTTGTTTAAGTCTCATCCTCCTAGTTTTCTTACCATCAGAAATTATGGAAGCATTTACTTGGTTGTCCAAGTTGGATACCTGAAAGCAATTTTTGATTCTCATCTCATTCCTAGGGTACCACATTTAAGTGTCAGTTTTAACTTTTCATGTGCTCTCAAATATGATCATGCTTCTGCACCTTGATATGTTACATTTTTGTACTCATTTGCTAGCTGATCTCTATACTGTAAATTCACCCTCTGCACTGTGGAAGACATGAGTTTTACTAAATACAGATTTGATCATTTTCCTGCTTAAATTAATTCACAGTCATTGCATCTTCCTTATTCTCCAACCCTCCTTTCTTTTCATTATTTTTTCAAGGACACAGTTCCTTTAAAAGGAATGGGAAGAGTGAATATTTCCCAAGTGAATTAGTGTCAATATCTAGGTCTCTAGCTCTGCACAGATATTCTTTATAATGAGTACTATAGTAGAAGTACCAAAGGTTGGACCAAAGCTAATGATAATGTAGTGATTATAACTGAGAAGAGTGGAGCCATTGTGAATTTATTGACAGCCTACAATACCCATCAGGAGAAGGAGAACCAAAAACTGAGCCATTTGCTCAGGGAGTTTACAGTGTAAACAGCAAGGAGACAATGTAAAAATCAATGAGAGTCAAATTAGCAAGTAAGTTCCTCAGAACCTTGGCCAGTGCTAAATCAGAGGGGCCCGTGGATGAAACTGTGGTCTAACCACAGGTTTCTCAACTCAGCAAGATTGACATTTTGGGCCACGTAATTCTTTGTTGTTGGAGGTGTTCCTGTAGGATGGTTAGCAAGCTCCCTAGACTCTTCCTGCTTGATGTTCATGACAAGCACTCCTCCTCTTACTGAGTTAGGCATTAATTATAAGAATTGTACTTTTTTGGTGGAGATAATACAAGTATAATTTGGTGATGTGTGTGTGCTCGGTCGCTCAGTCATATCTGACCCTTTGTGACTCCATGGACTGTAGCCTGCCAGGCTCCTTTGTCCATGGAATTTTCCAGGCAAGGATATTGGAATGGGTTGCCGTTTCCTACTCCAGGAGATCTTCCTGACCCAGGGATCGAACCCATATCTCTTGTGTCATTAGCAGGCGGATTCTGGGACATTCATATTTTGGTGGATGTTTACCTAAAGGTGTGTTGTTTATTCAAAGTTGAAGCAAAGTAAAAATGAGTCTCTGAGTGTTGACAGTTCTGCCATGTTTTACATAATGAGCAACATCTGGTGTCCTTTATACTGACAGTAAGGGCTTCCCTGGTAGCTCAGTCGGTAAGGAATCTGCCTGCAGTGTAGGAGACCCAGGTTCATTTCCTGGGTCAGAAAGATCCCCTGGAGAAGGAAATGGCAACCCACTCCAGTATTCTTGCCTGGAAAACCATGTGGATAGAGGAGCCTGGTGGGCTATAGTCCACAGGGTCACAAGAATCAGACGACTTAGCGACTAAGCACCATATTGACAGTAATGTAATCGTCGTGAAATTATTTTCTTATTTTAAGATTCTGCTCAAACAGAATGATTGGAGGATTTTTATAGTTTGTTTGCGTTCATTACTTTTCAGTTCTCTTGCATTCTAAAAGCTAGTGGCTTTCTAAAAATGCAGTGGAGACAGTCCTTGACTATTTGAAGCATTGAAATCATATATTCATTCTGAAATTCTTGTTGACTTTTTAAATAACTCACTGAGTGATGCCTACTTATTTCCTGTTTATAGTTTTCAGTATCTCTTTACAGTATGATTATGCTGTTTGAAAGCAGAGAAGAAAGTATTATTGAAGTACTCCACTGCTTAAAAGAACTTGTTGAATGAAAAAAATTAAGGAAAATGTTATTCCTTAAATACCAAGGCTGTTTTTAAAAGGGACAACTTTACTTAAGAACAAGTGGGGGAAAATCCATCTTCTAATGAATGATTATTATGGCAGGCATGATGACTGTATTTTGAAATGACTCATCTCTTGAAGAATTTGATTCTTGCTTATGAATGTTGCTAAATTCTCTTCCAGAATGAGGTTACTGGAACCATCTGTAGTCAAAGAAAAAGAGGTTAAAAATTCAAGACAGTGTTTGTTTGTCAGTAGACAACATTTTAAAACGTCATAGATCAAGAGAGATGACTTAGTCCTAAAAAATACAAAAGCAAGTTATATCATGAAAGGTAATATTATACACTTCAAAGAAATCAGTCATATGACTTCAGAGTCATTGTACATATGTGCTCAGTATTTCAGCTTGAAAGGCTGATGTTGACCATGTTTTCTCCTTAATGAATGTTCAGTAGACAAGAGAATGAAATAAGTGGATGTGAACACTATACCAGATATGTTACAATGTAAATGGAACATAGACTCTAATTGCAAGAAATTTTATATAAGAAAATTCAGCAAAACAAGGAGCTGTTAATGAAAGCCAAAACACCAAGGAAATATTTAAGAAAGGTATAGATAATTTAGATACTGATAATTTTAGATACACAATGAATGAAATTTTAAAGTAAGTATGCTCTATGTGTGTGTTTTATTTATCTCAAAATGGGCATAAGCAATTCAGTTCAGTTCAGTCACTCAGTCGTGTCCGACTCTTTGACCCCATGGACTGTAGCACACCAGGCTTCCCTGTCCATCACCAACTCCCAGAGCTTGTTCAAACTAAGGTCCATTGAGTTGGTGATGCCATCCAACCAACTCATCCTCTGTCACCCCCTCTCTTACCTCCTTCAGTCTTTTCCAGCATCAGGGTCTTTTCCATTGAGTCAGTTCTTTGCATCAGGTGGCCACAGTATTGGAGTTTCAGCTTCAGCATCAGTCCTTCCATTGAACATTCAGGACTGATTTCCTTTAGGATGGACTGGTTGGATCTCCTTGCAGTCTAAGGGACTCTCAAGAGTCTACTCCAACACCACAGTTCAAAAGCATCAATTCTTCAGCACTCAGCTTTCTTTTTAGTCCAACTTTCACATCCATACAGATGGACCATGGTTGGCAAAGTAATGTGTCTGCTTTTTAATATGCTGTCTAGGTTGATCATAGCTTTTCTTCCAAGGAGCAAGCATATTTTAATTTCATAATTGCAGTCACCATCTGCAGTGATTTTGTAGCCCCCCAAAATAAAGTCTCTCTCTATTTCCATTGTTTCTGCATCTATGTGCCATGAAGTGATGAGACCGGATGCCATGACTTTGGTTTTTGAATGTTGAGTTTTAATCCAGCTCTTTTACTCTCCTCTTTCACTTTTATCAAGAGGCTCTTCAGTTCCTCTTCACTTTCTGCCATAAAGGTGGTGTCATCTATGTAATCTGAGGCTATTTATGTTTCTCCTGGCAATCTTGATTCCAGCTTGTGCTTAATCCAGCCCAGCGTTTCGCATGATGTACTCTGCATATACGTTAAATAAGCAGGGTGACAGTATACAGATGTACTCCTTTCCGAATTTGGAACCAGTCTATTGTTCTACATCCTGTTCTAACTGTTGCTTCCTGACCTGCATACAGGTTTCTCAGGAGGCAGGTCAGGTGGTCTGGTATTCCCATCTCTTGAATAATTTTCCACAGTTTGTTGTAATCTACACAGTCAAAGGCTTTGGCATAATCAATAAAACAGAAGTAGATGTTTTTCTGGAACTCTCTTGATTTTTCTATGATCCAAAGGGTGTTGGCAATTTGATCTCTGGTTCCTTTGCCTTTTCTAAATCCAGCTTGAACATCCCGAAGTTCATGGTACATGTACTGTTGAAGCATGGCTTGGAGAATTTTGAACATATCTTTGCTAGCATGTGAGATAAGTGCAATTGTGCGGTAGTTTGAACATTCTTTGGCATTGCCCTTCTTTGGAATTGGAATGAAAACTGACCTTTTCCATAATTGCATAAAAAATTAGAAATGATTTAAATTTGACTGAATGTTGTGATTTTTTATTTGCTAACTCTGGTAACTCTACCTGAGTAGTGAGTAGGGGAGTATTTCCCTGTTGAGAGAACCACTAGTTTAGGCCAAGATCAAATAATATAGCATTCTTATGATTATTTAAATTACTTTATTATCAATCTTTATATTTCTCATAATCACAATATTCCTGTTTATCCCAGACTTTCCTGAGGATGAAAAACTATAAATATTCTATTAAAAATGTAACATTAAAAGAAAATTTAATTTTGAAGTATTTTAATCACTTAGCAAAACTGCCCTGTCTAAAATTAGCCTGTTCTTTTCATAACCTAGTTTCCACACAGTGAGTCAGAAGTAATTTTCCCTTATTAAGCAAGAATATTAGTTGAAAGCAACAGAAATAAACATTGGCTCTCTCACACCAAAAGGAGTTTTATTGGAAGATTCTGGGTTCTCACACAGTCACTGGACAGCTTTGGGAATCTGGACAAGCTGGATGGGGAAATGAACAGACCAACAGGAGGGCCAGAGACTATTTGCAGACTCATCTGGCCAGGACAGAACTGCTGGACAGTTCTACCACAACTGGACTTTACTGTAGTTGCACAAAGACTCAAGCACCTAGGAATTCCAATTTGACCTTCCTCCGTCTTGGCTTCACTCAATCCAGAGTAAAAGTAAAGGGAAAGTTAGTCCATTTGGATCAACTTAGGAGATGCGGCCTCACTATTCTAACAAGAGTAGAAAGGAAGGATAATTCACCTTAGATTTTTATAGTAAGAGGTAAAGGCTCAAGTTCCATCACCACTACTCTCAAAGGGACATCCCTGTTCACCCCAGTTAAGAAGGAAGATTGGTTGTTGGATATAAATGTATATACATATACACATACACACATACTTCTCTGCATAGACATATCTGTAATTTCCTTTGAGGTTAAAAAATGAAGCAAATTAATATCTGACTATGTCTAGTCAAGGCTATGGTTTTTCCTGTGGTCATGTACGGATGTAAGAGTTGGACTGTGAAGAAGGCTGAGCGCCGAAGAATTGATGATTTTGAACTGTGGTGTTGGAGAAGACTCTTGAGAGTCCCTTGGACTGCAAGGAGATCCAACCAATCCATTGTGAAGGAGATCAGCCCTGGGATTTCTTTGGAAGGAATGATGCTAAAGCTGAAACTCCAGTACTTTGGCCACCTCATGCGAAGAGTTGACTCATTGGAAAAGACTCTGATGCTGGGAAGGATTGGGGGCAGGAGGAGAAGGGGACGACAGAGGCTGAGATGGCTGGATGGCATCACTGACTTGATGGACGTGAGTCTGAGTGAACTCCAGGAGTTGGTGATGGACAGGGAGGCCTGGCATGCTGCGATTCATGGGGTCGCAAAGAGTCGGACACGACTGATCGACTGAACTGAATTGAACTGATGTAAGACTGATCTGTGTGTGCAGTGAGTTGGAATAGATATACCTTTTATATCTTCCTTTGCTTGAAGCAAAGGAAGGCATTTTACCTCAAGTAGTGTGACTTTTCAATAAAGTATCATTTTATCTTTGAATTTGTCTTGTGGTAGCAATTGGTAACCCCTTCTCTCCAAAGTAGGGGTTCCCTTGTAACTCAGTCAGTAAAGAATCTGCCTGAAATGCAGGAGACTCAGGTTTGATCCCTGGGTCAGGAAGATCCCCTGGAGAAGGAAACGGCAACCCACTCCAGTGTTCTTGCCTGGAGAATCCCATGGACAGAGGAGCCTGGCTGGCTACCGTCCATGGCGTTGGAAGCATTGGACACGACTTAGTTACTAAACCACCACCACCCCAAAGTAATAGATAATTTGTGGTGCTTTTCTATCTATGTAGTTGTAATACTGTTGTTCAGAGAATTCCCAAGTGATTTAGAACCCAACTATGCCTACTGTCTAATTTGATAAGTGAACTATGAAATAATATAATATGAAAAGGTAACACAAGTATGAAAGATAATGCACTAAAAGTAGATTATAGTAAAAAGAAGCAGTTAAAATGATTAAACCTTAAGAATTTAAGTTTTAAGTTCTGCTTATGTTTATTTTAGTACTGCAGTGCAGCTATAACATGTATCTTTGAGCAAAGCACACAATACCAAGATTGCATACCTTGACAGTCATCAAGACAATTAGTCTCACATGCTTCCTGAAAGAGGAAAATTTTATTACAAGCGAGTGCCTTTATAAGGCTCTCAGGTTCTTTTTGGTAACTTCTATGATGTCTCAAGAGGAAGATAGGCATATACGTCTCTTTAGATTTATGTCTTTCGATTTATGTCTTGGTGTCTGATGTGATACAGCATTTAATCTTGACAAAATATTTTGCTTTGCTGTGTAAATGCCACAGTTATCCTGCCAAGGATGGAACCAGATTTGTACACCCAGGGCATATCTGTCTATTGCCTTCCTCCAGTGATGTTATCTGGCAGATTCTTTACCGCTAGCGCCACCTAGGAAGCCCCTATCAGGTATTCATGTGTGAGTAAAATGAACAACTATGGAGAGGCCTTCTAATTATGATTCAGAAAGCAGCCAGTACTTGCCCCACACCTGGTTCAGTTACTGTTTTTCCTCTGTATTCTCCAGATTTAGTTCTCCAGCAGCTTTCCCTTTCTTATCTAAGTAGGAGAGCTAGTGGTTGACGAATGTGCAAGTCCTCTTATCTCGAATTGTTTCACCTTCGTCTTCCTTGTTGTTGACAGTTAGGATCTAATTGACCTAGGTATTCCTCTCCTGTGCTGAAGCTGGGTGTAGGAAGGATCCACATGTTTCCTTTGGAGCCAAGAGGTAGAGCAGAACTTCCAAACTCATCCGAAGTTTTTCAGTTCTCATGAAAGAGAGCTTGTATCACGACAGTCATACTAGAAGGTTGCCTCTCTCGTCTCCCCTGATGATGACTTTCTCTTTTATCAAGAGACTTTGGATTTTATGAATAGAAAATTTGTAAAGGGGATGTCATTGAACATAGGTGAGGATTTTAAAATGTTTTGGTGGTGGGACTTTCCAGGTGTCCAGTGGTTAAGGATCCACCTTGCAGTGCAGGGGACACTGGTTCAATTCCTGGTTGGAGAACTAATATGCCACATACTGCAGAGCAGGTAAGCCCACCTGCCATAACTAGAGCATCTGCACTGCAATAAAAGATTCTGCATGATGCAGCGGAGATCCCACATGCCACAACTGAGATGCAAGTCAGCCAAACAAATTTTTTTTTAATACTGTGCTGGCAAAAGAGCACTTTGGTTGTAAGAAATGGTTAATCAAGTGTATCCCTGCTAGCCAGAGTTGTCTGTTGTCTTGTTTGTTGTTATCAGGTGTTTGTTGTTATTTAGTTGCTAAGTCGTGTCTCACTCTTTTGAGACTCCATGGACTCTAGGCCACCAGGCTCCTCTGTCCATGGGATTTTCCAGAAAGAATACTGGAGTGGGTTGCCATTTCCTTCTCTAGGGGATCTTCCTGACCGAGGAATTGAACCCACATCTCCTGCAGTGGCACGCAGGGTCTTTACCACTGAGATACCTGGGAAGCTCTCAGGTGTTTAGATGTCAGTAAAATGAGAATTTTGCAGTCAGATTTCTTTCATCACAGTATTATCCTACAGTTCCTAAAGTAATACAGAAATTGGAACAGAGCCTTTTGTAACTTAACTGTATCATCATGCAGATATATAATAAAGCTTTAATTTAACAACTTAGAAGATATTTGGCATCTTAACACTACGGAGTGAGTGAAATTGCCCTTGCAGGTTTGTGCAAAGTCGCTTCCGTCGTGTCTGACTCTTTGCTACCCTATGGACTGTAGTCTGCCAGGCTCCTCTCTTCATGGGGCTTTCCAGGCAAAAATACGGTAGTGGGTTTGCCATTTCCTTCTCCAGTGGATCTTCCCAACCCAGACCTATTCTAAAAGAAAACACACATGAATCCCTTATAGATGAATTTTTTAGCCCACTTAGTCATAATGATCTCAAGTATAATTAGGGCTCAGACATTGTGAATCCAGTCAAGTTCTGTGTTTATAAATTGTAAGCTTATTCCTTACCCAAGAGGGCACATTTATAAAAATTACCTCCCAAGCATAATAACTTAAAAATTGATCAGCATTTCTAATGGATCTCATATTTATTAAATCTATGCTATCTTTACTGTGTAAAACATTATTTTTATGTATTAAGTATAGCCCATTTTAATTAAAGTAGTTCAGTTTTGTAGATCTATTATTGCAGGTACATTCTAAATAATAGCAGTGTATTTACTTGATAAAATCAAATTACTGAGACATTGGTAATGTTACATAATATTAGTATAATTTTACACCTGTGATTTCTTCTTGTTTTAAGTGAACTACTGATCTTGGAATTGCTTTAGATTTACGGAACAATTTTACAGGTAGTACAGAGTTCCCATGTAAACCATACTCAGTTTACTATATTAATGACAATTTACATTGTTATGGTATATTTGTTGCATTAATGAAACCATAATGATACATTATTATTATTAAAGAATGCTATTACTATACTTAGATTTCCCTAGCTTTTCCCCACTGTCTTTTTTCTCATCCAAGATCTTTCCCACATTACCAACATTACATTTAACCATCATGTCTCCTTAAGCATCTTCAAGCCATGGCAGTTCTTCAGACTTCCTTTGTTTTTGATGACTTTGATGATTTGAAGAAGTACTGGTCAGGCATTTTGTAAAATGTCCCTGACTTGAGAGTTTCTGATGTTTTTCTCATGATTTAGATCAAGGTTTTGGGGAGGAAGACTATACAAGTAAAGTACCATGATCATCATATATCAAGTGAGCATGTTATCAACATGTTATCACTGTTGATGTGAGGAATGATTTGTCTTAAATTGCTCTTTAAAGTGCTTGTGTATGGATTCCATGGTGCCTTCAGAAAGCTTTAAAAATAATTGGTACTCTGGCTAAAATCTTACCTATGGGAAAATATCACCATTTGTTTCTGGGAAAGTGGCAGTTTCAAAGCAGTTTTTTGCTTGACAACCATATGTATCAATACAACATTCTATTTTACTTCCTTTTACATTTGTCCACTGTCTTAAATAGTTTAGATTTGACTGAAGCTGATTCACATTTTGACAGATCTTCAAAATGGTTTATTGAACCTATTTTACTTTTATATAAATTTAAATTAGCCATAGGTAAGAACCCAATGAGGAAATATAAAACAGAATCTGAGATTATGAAAGAATTTTGAGCATATAATTATTCTCCTGCTCCTTGAAATGAGTAAGTATATCTTTAATTGTCTAATCTCAACGAAAGAAACAGGAAGTTCAAATGGTGGTTTCTTTCTACAAGAAATATTGAAAGCTGTCAAATGAAACTAACTGCTAAAGGATTTCCGTAGGAAATATTTTAAGAGAATAATTGTATTTTTAAATCTGTATTACATGTGTAAGACAAAATATGCTGATATCATTACAAAAGCCTGACTCTCATTAGAAAATTATATGGACAAAAATATATACATATGCTACCTGAACCACGATAGACTAGATACTGTCATTAATAAACCAGTTGGGTTTATTAGAGTCAGCATTAGGCACCTGCCGTGGCACTAAGGAAACAGGCCGCTGAGACCTTTGTCAGCATAAGATAATGGGCACAGACATTTTCCCCTTTCAGTCACTTAAGTAAGAACTGGTTTGGGGTTTACTTCAGTGATTTCTATGAGAGTCCCAATTTGGATTGTAAATATCTATGGGACCCCATGCCCTTCTTACTCTCAGAGGTTACTTCTATGGCAAGGGCTTCATAGGGCTCTGAAGATTAAAGGAATCCCCCCAAACAGCTTCCTGATGGCTGCAGCTAGTATATGATGACAAAAATCCAGTTTTTGAAACAGTATGTTCAGAGCCATAGAAAGTACCTATAGTCCCTAAAACTCTCTAGAGACTGTCATATTTCTTTGCTTGAAGGAAGGGATCATTCTTGTTCTCTGTTCAGAGACTCTATTAATGATACTTAAATGCTTCTTAGAAGGTGAACCAAGTGGTTGAATTCATTTCCTTTTGACTCTGTTCACAAATACAAATTTAAGTTTAAAAAAAAAAAAGAAAAAATCTTAATGATAGTTCTTGAACCACCTAACTTTGTCTAAATAAAAAAATATCTTGCAAATCTTCATATAAAGTTCAGCAAAATAATGGGGATTTACTTAAACGAAACTCAGTAGCAGTCTAAATCTCTGAGTAATCAAAATGCCTCCTAGGGATATTTGTACTGTTTAACATTATGTTTATGAAGTAACCGGTTCTTTTATAAATGCTTTGCCATCTTTGGGCTCAGAGAGGTTGCATAACTTTGATATACAAGATCACATACCTAGTTACTGGAAAACCTAGGATTCAAACTCTAGGACTTTTAGCTCCTGAACTTGCACTTGAATCATTTCTCTAAATCAAATCTCTGCTTATGTTATACACATATATTGAGCTATGTTTCATGTTTAAAAGGCTAATCATTTCAGCTCAGTTGTGTCTGACTCTTTGCAACCCCATAGATTGTAGCACACCAGGCTTCCCTGTCCATCACCAACTCTTGGAGCTTACTCAAACTCAGGTCCATCGAGTTGGTGATGCCATCCAACCATCTCATCCTCTGTCATCCCCTTCTCCTCCCACCTTCAGTCTTTCCCAGCATCAGGGTCTTTTCTAATGAGTCAGTTCTTCGTATCAGATGGCCAAAGTATTACAGGCTAATATATATCTATAAGCTGAAATATCCTCAAGTTGATCATAATTAATAGATCTTAATTACAAATTTATGATGAAATTGACCCCAGCAAGAAATTTAAATGAAAGAATGAGACAAGTTAATAATATTAATGGCCCCATTTATGGTTACTATATGAAAAACTCTCTCCTATGCTCTTTATATACACTTAATCATCCCAATCCTAACCACTCTTTGAGGCAGTGATTATTAACCCCATTTTCCAACTAGGAACCTGAGGCTCAGAGAAGTTAAGTCATATGTACGGAGTTAATAGCTGTAGAACATAGAATGTGGATTGTGATAGGAAAGGTCAAGATGATGAAATGATCTGTGAGCTACTGAAAACAGTTCAGATTTTCCTGTATTGAGTGCAAGTATACCTCATGAAAACTTTTGTCCATTTTATATTTTACATTTTGGAAATTGAGTCATACTTTCTTTTTTTTTAATTTTATTATTTTTTTTTTACTTTACAATATTGTATTGGTTTTGCCATACATCAACATGCCATACTTTCAATATCTTATAGAAACTCAAATTTGAAAAGAAACTGGAGAAACTTACATAAAGTGAAAAATTATTTTTTTTTAAGTGTGCACATTCCTAAATAGCATTCATAAATTACCACGTACCTTTAGTTTTAAGGGCTTCCATGGTGGCTCAGATGGTAGAGAATCTGCCTGCAGTGCAGGAGACCTGGGTTTGATCCCTGGGTCGGGAAAATCCCCTGGAAAAGGGAGTGACTACCCACTCCAGTATTCTTGCCTGGAGAATTCCAGGGACAGAGGAGCCTGGCAGACTAAAGTTCCATGGAGTCCCAAAGAGTCAGACATGACTGAGCAACTAGCACTTTAATTCTTAAGCTGATAAACATGCATCTTTTAATATCTTTTTTTTTTTTTTGCAGTGTTGTCATTTATTCCTGAAAGTTGAAGATCAGCTTTTTTTAAACTGAAGAATAATTGGCATATAACATTGTAATTAGTTTCAGATATACAGCATAATAATTTGATATTTGTATACATTGTGAAATGATTGCCACAGGAAGTCTAGATACCATCTGTCATACATAGTTAATTTGTTTTTCTTGTGATGAAGATTTTTAAAGTTTATTTTCTCAGTAACTTTCAAATAGGTAATACAGTATTATTAACTATAGTCACCATGGAAGAACAGCTTTTAAAAAGACATACTTGGAAAGGCTAAAGGTAACTCTTGGTTTTTTTTTTTTTTTTTTAAGCAGTATTAGCTAGTCCTCTCCATGCTTATTGCTTAGCAAACATTATCTGGGCTCACGTGAGAGACCACAGATTTGAAGGATGAGTGTGGGGGACACTCCCAGGAGGAACATTGCTTACCTCAAATGAAAACGGAGAACATAAAGGATACAAAACTGAAATTTCCAGGCTTAATAGTGATGAAGCGATATGAGTGATACAACGTGTGGTTGAATTGCCAAGTCATGTCTGACTCTTTGTGATCCCTTGGGCTGCAACTTGCCAGGCTTCTCTAGCCATGGGATTTCCCAGGCAAGAATACTGGAGTGGGTTGCCATTTCCTTCTCCAGGGGCTCTTCCTGACCCAGGGATTGAACCCACATCTCCTGCGTTGCTGGCGAATTCTTTACCAACTGAGCTACAGGGAATACAGCATGAGTGATGCTTAAAATGTTGAGAATTAAAAATAAAAATTAATATGGCAAAGAACTTGCTTTGCTCTTTTATTATCTTGGACTTTGTAGCTAGAAGGGAGCTAAGGGATTCAGGGTATTTTTGTTAGTCTTTCCCCCTTTTCCCCTATTACACTCTCCTTTTGTGTTTGGTTTGTTTATTATCTTCCTTCTCTTGCTCAACCTCTTTCATTTCCTCCTTTCCCCACCTCATCCCCAAATCTTCTTTCTTTAACTGAGCATGATAGAGATTCAGAGTTCAAAAATGTGTTGTTTTTATTGAATGGAATTTATGTTTATCCTTTCAGTTTTAACATGGAGACTTTACATTTTCATATTTTACTTCCTACTACCTACTGTTCAAATAAAGCATAACCCACACAAAAATTTTGTGTGGTTTTAATTGCATTTGTTTTCATTAAATAATGAAACCTGGTCATTAATTTACAATGTTCATCTGATTTTTTGTAACAGTTTATGTGATTTTAGCTGTGCTGGATATCTGTTGCTGTGTGGGTTTTTTCTGGTTGTGATGAGCAGAGCCTACTCTCCAGTTGCGGTGTGCCGGCTTCTCACTGTGGTGGCTTCTTGTTGCAGAGCACAGGCTCTGGGGTGCAAGGGCTTCGCTAGTTGCCGCAGTGGGGCTCAGTAGCTGTGGCTCCTGGGCACTGGAGCACAGGCCCAGTAGTTGTAGCGCACAGGCTTAGTTGCTCTGCAACATGTGGGATCTTCCTGGACCAGGGACTGAACCAGTGTTTCCTGTGTTGGCAGGTGGATTCTTTACCACTGCGCCACTGGGGAAGCCCCAGTCTGATGTTTTGATTTGGTGCATTTGTTCCTTTAAAAAAATGGTTCTTAAAAGAAGTCACATCAATATTTTATGATTTTTTTAAAAGTAGATAAGCGTAAACCCTCCCTGAAAAATTTTATTTCAGCATTACTTGGATAAACCCTGACAGTTGTATTTTTTTAAGTTATACGCATGATTCCTTTATATACATACGTTGAGAATGGAGTATACCTTCATTCTGACATAAATATTTTTTGGTAGCTATAGGGAAAGTACTTACTATTTTGAAATAGTAGTATTTAAGAAAATGATAGGGAATAAGACTCATTAATTTCATATTATGGATTCTTGATATTGTTCTCTATCCTCTCAAATTTCTCTGGGAATGCTAATTTTAAACTCTTAATATTCCCCTATGTTTGCTTTTTCCTTTCTTCTGGAGTTAAGAGTTTGATCTGTACATCTTAGTCCTTCAGTTTCATGTTTGGTAGTTTTGATTACCAGTTTACCCTTAGTTATCTATTAGTAGTTATAAATAAAAGGTTGTGATCTTGTTGGTCAGGGTTTCTTCTGCCTTTATGTAGGCCTGTTTTCCAAATAAGTACTCCCTTGAAAGGGCAGGATGATTTCAAGTTCTCTATATGTATCTGATGAGTTGATAGACTGGCTTCATTTTAGGATAGGTGAGCAAGAAGAAGAATCCATCTTTCCCCAGACTCTACTCCGCTTTCACCTAAAATGAATATGGACATTCTAGAGGTCTTATCTCTTTTAATTCAGAGATTAACTCTTTGGTTTTAGCCTCAGGATGAATTCTGCTGCCTTATACAGAAGTATAGAGGGAATTGTGGGATAGCAACCTGCAAGTTGTTAAGTTGATAATCCTTGGTTAGTCAACTTGGTTTCTGACATACTTGCTCGTGTGCCAACTCTATGACTTCTGTGCTAGAAAGAAGTATTTCTTTCTTGAACATTCTCAGATGATTGTTTTAGGCCTTGCCTTCTCCTTTTATCTCCTCTCTAGGGTAATCCCATCTGCTATCTCTTTGAAAGGGAAAGTGAAGTCCCTCAGTGTCTGATTCTGCAACCCCATGGACTGTAGCCAGCCAGGCTCCTCTGTCCATGGGATTTTCCAGGCTAGAATACTGGAGTGGGTTGCCATTTCCTTCTCCAGGAGATCTTCCCGACCCAGGGATTGAACTTGGTTCTCCCGCATTGTAGGCAGATGCTTTACTATCTGAGGTACCAGGGAAGTCTGTCTGTATCTCTATCGCTGCTGCTGCTGCTGCTAAGTCACTTCAGTCGTGTCCAACTCTGTGCAATCCTATGGACGGCAGCCTACCAGGCTCCCCCGTCTCTGGGATTCTCCAGGCAAGAACACTGGAGTGGGTTGCCATTTCCTTCTCCAATGCATGAAAGTGAAAAGTGAAAGTGAAGTTGCTCAGTCGTGTCCGACTCTTAGCGACCTCATGGACTGCAGCCTACCAGGCTCCTCTGTCCATGGGGTTTTCCAAGCAAGAGTACTGGAGTGGGATGCCATTGCCTTCTCCGATCTCTATCACTGTCTATCGCTATCTCTAGTTTTGTGAAAACTCTTTAGTATCTTTTTTTGGTTTTCAGTGATGTCATAAAACCCTTGGTTCCCTTCTGTGCATCTTTGTTTTCAATGTAGTGGGGATTTAGAAGCCAAAGAGTGATAAACACATGGAATAAGACCATTGTCATGAACTGGAAGCAGACATTGCTTTGACTGGAAAGATGTATAAGATAAAAATAGGTAGATGGTAGATGCATACGTACATAGGTAATAGCTAGAAAATAAGAGAGTTCAGAATACTTTCATAGATATCAATGCATGGAAATATGGTATTTTCAAATTATAAACTAAAAAGGAAAGAATAAATATTGGCTAATTTTATTAACTGTCTTGCTGCTGTTTAGTCACTAAGTCATGTTCGACTCTTTTGTGACCCTATGGACTGTAGCCTGCCACACTCCTCTGTCCTTGGGATTTCCCAGGCAAGAGTACTAGACTTGGATTGCCATTTCCTTCTCCAGAGGCTCTTCCTGACCCAAGGATTGAACCCATATCTCTTGCATTGGCAGGTGGAATCTGTACCGCTGAGCCACCAGAGGTCAAATAAATTTCAGTGCTTCTGTTTTAAGTACATTTTTTTGATAAAAAAGTATGACATTTTTAATGTTAAAATTTGAAAAAACATAAATAAATTAGTAAATAACTCCTAATCCTTCAGCTAGGAATAGCATTCATTAAATATACAGTACATTTAATTTCATACTTTCAATACATTTTAAAAAAAACTAATACAATTATGTAAAGTTTAAAAATAAAATTAAAAAAAAAATTGAGATGAAAGTAAGTATATGTTTTTGTTTGTGTACCCTATATTCTGTTATTTATATAAGATTTGTAAAATATATTAAATCGTCTTTAAAGCACTCTTTAGACGCCACTCAGTTTCCTATTATATGTTCATTTTTCACTTAATGAAACCCTGACAGTTAGACTTTTGGATTGATTACACTTTTTCAATATTATAAAAATATTGCAGTTATATCTTCATAAATGTTTAAAGACATCTGAGATTATTGCTTTTGGTTACTTTCTTAGAAGGGAAATTATTTGGCAATAAAAATGAATCAACATATTTATTGATAGATATTGCAAAATTACCCTCAAAAATTTGTACACATTATTTTTTCCCATCATCCAGATAGGAGGCTGTGATTTCCCCTCTACCCACCAAACTAGAGGATGATTATGGAATCTGACCCAAAGCTCTTTAACTTACTTTTTTCAAGACCCTCATGTTAAGCAAGGGCTTAACGTCTTCCTTCAATTTAGCTTGAGGAAAGTATCTAAAATTGTGGTACCACTGACTTGAATCACCCACCACCCTCACTGTTGGCATATACTTTAGTGACTTTTAAACTGTATGTTGAGAATGTGCATGAATAGAGAGTGAGGACAAGAAAAAACAGGGAAAAAGAAAATAACAATATTGGAAGAGTATTGGATATCTGAGGTCATGACATCTACTTACCAGAATTTCTGTCAAATAATTCTTGAAAGATGTGACACCTCCATTTGAATATAAGATGTACAGAAATACCAGCTCTTCAGCCATCTCTTCCCCCAGGAGACCAAGTATGTGTACACTTAAAGTCAATCAGGACAAGTAACCCCTCCTTACCTCTATGATTTCTAGAAGCGTTGAGGAATCTCCTAAGCCCAAACGGCAACTACACTCACCACCTTGTTTCTCAGAGAGAGGTAGTACCATTTCCAAAAGGCTACTAACTTCTGGAATCAAGTGATTTGTGACCACTGTTTTATAAATTGTACCAGGCTTGGCCTGCAAGTGCTAAAACTAAATCATAGCTTCTCCTAAATTAGTCTTACACCAAAAGATATTCTGTGTTTATACTGAGACCATAGAGACTTATGCAGAGATTGGTGTTGAACGTGTGCATTTGTTTCCATTTTCTAAACCTCTTTTCTTGACGTAGGACAGTTTTCATGGATTTCATGATTCTGTTTTCTTAGAAATTGTTTTTAATAGTTTTATGAAGGTGTAGCTTACATATCATAAAAATCATCCTTTAAAGTGTAAATTCAGTGATTTATAGCATAGTTACAGAGTTGCACAATCATTGCGTTATCTAATTTTAGAACTTTTTCTCATCTCTCTGAGAAGCTTCATTCCTATTAACCATTAACCCCATCACCATTAATGGTCATTTCTCACTATCCCCACCTGCTGGCCTCTGGCAACAGTAATGTTCTTTTTGTCTCTGAGGATGTATCTATTCTGGACATTTCACATGGATGGAACCATCCAGCCTTTTGCCATTTGGATCTGGCTACATTCATGGGGTTTTCAGGGTTCATCTGTGTTGTAACATGAGTCCATATTTTGCTAATTTTTATTTTCATGTAATATTCCATTATGTGGACACACTGCATTTTGTCAGTTGACAGACATTTGGATTGTTTCCACTATTTGGCTATTAAGAATAATGCTGCTATGCACATTCATGTACAAGTTTTATGGGGACGTGTTTTAAATTCTTTTGAGTACTTACGTAGTAGTGAAATGATGAGTCATGATTCATTCTCTCATGAGTCACCCTGGCCTGCTTTTGAATGTGCACATTAAGATATTCCTTATCTTTCACTACTTTCTTAAAAAAAAAAGTCATCTCAGCTTTAGTTTCCATCAAAATAAATAAATAATAAATGTTTCTTCTTATATTGGTTTGAATTTATAGAAACAATGGAGTAAATGAATGCATGCATGCTAAGTTGTTTCAGTCATGTCCAGCTCTTTGCAATCCTTTGGACTGTAGCCCATCAGGGTATATTCTCAACTCAGGGACTGAATCCACATCTCTTACAATTCCTGCATTGGCAGGTGGGTTCTTTACCACCAGCACCCCTGAGAAGTCCAATGAAGTAAATAATCTTAGTCAAATACTTTAAAACCCAGGAAAGCCAGCAAACATGTAGTCATTAACTGTTCAAAAGCAATATTATTAGCTGCTTGTGGCCAGCAGCATAGACTTTGTTCTTCTCTATAATTATAAAATTCTATAATTCTGAATCCAGGTAGAGATATGTTCTTATTTCTAATTATGCCATTGCATGGCTTTCAACATGTTCTTTCCCGTGAATGATTGCTATATGTCTACTATTTATAAAAGGGTTTTAGTTCTGCATATTTGGAGAGGATACTAAAAGAGTCCTGGAATTTGTCAGAAATGTTTGAAATTTTGTTCTTAAATCAGAGAATTCACTACTTCCTCTTACATATGGTACCCTCTCTCCTGATCCATGCCTAATCTCTCTATCTTTGTTTCTACATTCAATATATAAAAAAAGAATGTGAGTTAAACTAGTTGTATTGTCCTTTACTATGGTCAAACCAGGTTTGTCTGTATGATTCGGTTCAACTGGTATTCCTTTTTAGAAGTTTCATAAACACAGAAGCTGTGTTTTCTCCTTACTCTCACAGCTCTATATATCCGATATAGAAACATGCCCAGATTAACTATTTGGTAAAATTATTTTAAATGAATATGAGTTAGCAAAGTTAAAAAGAAATGTGATAAGACACTGCCATGGCAAAACCCAGATTCAAGTGTGTGGTGGTTTAGTCGCTAAGTTGTGTCCAACTCTTGTGACCTAATGGACTGTAGCCTGCCAGGGAATCTTCCTGACCCAGGGATCGAGCCTGGGTCTCATGCATTGCAGGCATATTCTTTACTGACTGAGCTGTGTGATAAAACATAAAAAGGTTATTTTTCAGAAAAGCTAAATTTGCTTTATAAGTTTTTACATAAATTTACATTGCAAAATGATTGTTTTTATGTTGTTTTTAAACTGGCTTTCCACCTTTAAAAAAATACATAGATTTCTGATAAGGGCTTCCTTGGTGGCTCAGAGAATAAAGAATCTCCCTGCAATGCAGGAGACCCAGGCTTGATCCCTAGGTCAGGAAGATCCCTATAGAAGGGAATGGCAATCCACTCCAGTATTCTTGCCTGGAGAATTCCGTGGACAGCAGACACAGTGGGCTACAGTCCGTGGTGTTGCAAACAATTGGACACGACTGAGCGACTAACACTACTACTTACTAAGGGTTGTTATTCTTATACTGTGCTCAAGTAGCTAAGGGGAAGAGTCATCCATTTTGCTCTAAACATAACTAGAGTTGATTTTAACAAAGCGGAGAAATCTGTAAAAGAAAGAATAATTAGTTTCAGCTTCCTTTCACTTCTTTTTCTGAATCTATATAACCTGTGTTGTCACTATTGTGATTTGCTTAATTTTTACGTTTCACAATGGAAAATAAAAGAGCAGACCATGGCTTCTCTTAGCTCATCCTCCCTTTGTGTATCAAGATGTCACTTAATGCACAGTCTTTCAAGCTTTTCACAGCGGGTTGACATACTAGAAGTTGGTGTATCCCAACACTCAGGCAATCCTGATGCAGAAGGACGCATTTTTATTTCCCAGTGGAGGCGTTATGAAGTTACCTTGACTCAATGAAATAATGCGCCTATCATTTTAAAAATAAGAACTGTGATTTTTATGCTTTTATTTAGAACATTCCAAAATAATAATATATAATTTTTAAATTTTTCTTTCCTGCACTTTTTGTGTTGTTTTGTATATATATGTAAGTCAATTAAGGAAGTCATAATTTGAGTGCCTATCATAGTTTCCCACCACTTCATGGGAAATAGATGGGGAAACAGTGGAAACAGTGTAAGACTTTATTTTTCTGGGCTCTAAAATCACTGCAGATGCTGACTGCAGCCATGAAATTAAAAGATGCTTACTCCTTGGAAGGAAAGTTATGACCAACCTAGATAACATATTCAAAAGCAGAGACATTACTTTGCCAACAAAGGTTCGTCTAGTCAAGGCTATGGTTTTTCCTGTGGTCATGTATGGATGTGAGAGTTGGACTGTGAAGAAGGCTGAGCACCGAAGAACTGATGCTTTTGAACTGTGGTGTTGGAGAAGACTCTTGAGAGTCCCTTGACTGCAAGGAGATCCAACCAGTCCATTCTGAAGGAGATCAGCCCTGGGATTTCTTTGGAAGGAATGATGCTAAAGCTGAAACTCTAATACTTTGGCCACCTCATGCGAAGAGTTGATTCATTGGAAAAAGACTCTGATGCTGGGAGGGATTGGGGGCAGGAGGAGAAGGGGATGACAAAGGATGAGATGGCTGGATGGCATCACTGACTCGATGGACGTGAGTCTGAGTGAACTCCGGGAGTTGGTGATGGACAGGGAGGCCTGGCGTGCTGGGATCATGGGGTCACAAAGAGTCGGACATGACTGACCAACTGATCTGATCTGATCATAGTTTTTTTTTTAACTTTAAAAATTGATGGAGTAGGAAATGGCAACCCACTCCAGTATGCTTGCCTGGAGAATCCCATGGACAGCAGAGCCTGACGGGCTGCAGTCCCTGGGGTCTCAGAGTCGGACATGACTGAGCGCACCACAGCAGCAGCAATAACAAAGGCTCTGTGTGGAAGTCTTCAAAATTGAAGAAGTCCTTGAACAAGCAGACTACTTATATGAAAGTGGAGAAACAGAAAAACTTTACCAGTTGCTAACCCAGTACAAGGAAAGTGAAGATGCAGAGTTACTGTGGCGTTTGGCACGGGCATCATGTGATGTAGCTCAGCTTAGTGGAACCTCGGAAGAGGAGAAAAAGTTCTTGGTATATGAAGCCCTAGAGTATGCGAAAAGGGCACTAGAGAAAAACGAATCCAGTCGTGAGGCCCATAAGTGGTATGCAATCTGTATTGGTGATGTTGGAGATTATGAAGGAATCAAGGCTAAAATTGCAAATGCCTACATTATCAAGGAGCATTTTGAGAAAGCAATTGAACTGAACCCTAAAGACGCTACTTCAATTCACCTTATGGGTATTTGGTGTTACACAGTTGCTGAAATGCCTTGGTATCAAAGAAGGATTGCTAAAGTGCTGTTTGCAACTCCGCCTAGCTCCACCTATGAGGAGGCCCTAGGCTACTTTCACAGGGCAGAGCAAGTGGATCCAAACTTCTACAGCAAAAACTTGCTCCTTCTAGGAAAGACATATTTGAAGCTGCACAACAAAAAGTTCGCTGCCTTCTGGCTAACAAAGGCCAAGGACTACCCAGTGCACACAGAGGAGGATAAACAG
This sequence comes from Bos javanicus, assembly GCF_032452875.1. NCBI lineage: Eukaryota > Metazoa > Chordata > Mammalia > Artiodactyla > Bovidae > Bos > Bos javanicus. Next base: position 30,085,226 of record NC_083869.1, read on the forward strand.
ATACAGACAGAAGCTGCTCAGCTACTTACAGGTTTCAGTGACAAGAACTGAGAATTTTTCAATGAAGTACCTAAGGAGCATTGCCTTTTCATCAGATTTTAAAGATAATAAATACATTAACTATATAAAAGAAAAATTGAATCTTTCCCCAAACATTTCCAAAATTCCTTTTATCTTCTTTGTTCTTCTAAAACATTTCCCTAAATCATTTTTAATTCAAAATGTAAAAATGTTTTCTGATTTGTAAAATGGCATGTATTTATTGTGTGTGTGTGTGTGTGTTAGTCGCTCAGTCGTGTCTGACTCTTTGGAACCCCATGGACTGTAGCCCGCCAGGCTCCTCTGTCCATGAAATTCTTCAGGCAAGAACAGTGGAGTGGGTTGCCATTCCCTTCTCCAGGGAATCTTCCTGAACTAGGGATCAAACCCAGTCTCCTACATTGTAGGCAGATTCTTTACCATCTGAGCTACCAGGGAAGCCTATGTATTTATTGTAAGAAAATCTAAATGTGTAAAATAGAGTAAAACAATCTTCTACCGCTTCACTTTATAGAAATGAGTTTCTTTAAGAGAGAGAAGCAGAGACTGTGAGTATGTCAGAATAGGATCAGGTGATGCAGAAAGAGGAGAACTGGGACATGGTGCTGTCAGAAGTCCTATCACAGAGATTTTTAAACAAGGGAAGTTGAATTGCACTAAGAGTAAGCACAGATGAAAAGAAAACTGAATTAAGCATTTTTAATTAAGTTGTCACTAAGATCCACGAAGTACTAAGTTCAAGTTCTTAAGTAAAGTTCATTAGAGGGCATGGGAAATAAGTCATGTACATGGTAGTCACTTAGTAAGTGCCCATTCAACATGATGGTGATTATGTGAACACATTACTTCTTGCAATTGAAACCAGAATCTGTTTTTTACTATTACTATAATTATTATTATTATTTGTTAAGTGTCATTCTTGACTGGCAAACAGTTAAAGCTTTCTTTATTTCTCCTTAGGCCTCTTATGTAAGGAGTTGAAGGGGAAATAAAACATACAGGATGAAAAGATGGCAATGTTGCCTCCCCCGGGACCTCAGAGCTTTGTCTTCTTCACAAAACAGTCTCTTGCCCTCATTGAACAACGTATTGCTGAAGGAAAAGCAAAGGAACCCAAAGAAGAAAAGAAAGATGATGACGATGAAGGGCCGAAGCCAAGCAGTGACTTGGAAGCCGGCAAGCAGCTGCCCTTCATCTATGGGGACATTCCTCCGGGCATGGTGTCAGAGCCCCTGGAGGACTTGGACCCTTACTATGCAGACAAAAAAGTGAGTTTATTGTACCTGCAATGGTGTAGTTTCTCTTTACCTCTTTTGTACAAACAGATACTGAGATTAAGAGGAATTTAGTGAAAAATTACATCATGAAAACATGTTTAGTTAAAAATGCATATGTAGGATATTTCAGAATATGTACTTTTTCTAATTTTTCATCAAAACTGATTCTGTCACTGGCATACTATTTTGATTTTTTTTTTGAAAATAGTGTTCAGTATCATGTTCTGCCCTTTAGACATGACATAAGTGCATCCTCATAGAAACAAAATAACTGTCAATGTGAGAAGTAAGACCTGGGTAAACGTCCAGAATGCATTTGCATGGAGGTGTCAGTTGAATCCGTGGGAATATATAAAATCACTTAACTAATTATAGGGTTTTGAGAGCCACTCATTTAGGGGGTTGGAGAGAATGGAGAATCTGAGATGGTCAGAAAGGTAAGACATAAATAAGAAAATTTTCCACTATTCAAGAAAAAAAGGAAAGAGAATATCTCATAAAATTACTCAGGAAGCTGAGGCTGGATAAAGACTATTGGAATGAACAAGGAAGATGAGTTGGTAACTTTTTTGCAAGCAGTTTATGTTGATGGAAATCAAAGCAAGAGAGTAGTAACTCTGCTCAAAACTCTGTAATGGCCTATATGGGAAAAGAATCTTAAAAAAAAAGAGAGGATATATGTATAACTGATTCCCTTTGCTGTATGCCTGAAACTAATACAACATTGTAATTAACCATACTCTGTTCATTTTTTTAAAAAAGCAAGATAGTGTTGGACAGCAAGTGAAAAGAGGAAGTTTGAGAAATTTCCATCAGAAAGATGGTCACTTAAGGCAACAGAAAAATTGAAAACATTTTTTTTTTAAAAATAATGAAACGTTGCAGTTACAGTTTTTTTAGTATTTATTTTTGGCTGTGCTAGGCCTTCCTTGCTGTGTGCAGGCTTTCTCTCGTTGTGGCGAGCAAGGGCTAGTCTGTAGCTGTAGTGTGTGGGCTTCTCATTGCAGTGGCTTCTCTTGCTGTAGAACATGGGCTTCAGTAGTTGTGGCACACAGGCTTAGTTGTCCCATGGCATGTGGAATCTTCCAGACCAGGTATCAGACGCATGTCGCCTTGCATTGGTAGGCATATTCTCAACCACTGGACCACCAGGGAAGTCCCTTGAAAACCTTTTTTACATAGGGTATAAATAGCATGTTTAAAAGTGGAGAAAAATTATTCCCAGAGAGGAAAATACAGAAGGTTGAGTAAAGTAGTTAGTTGCTGATGTTAACAGACAAGGGATAAACCACAAGTCGACTTGAATTTGCATTAGAAAACTTCAGAAAAGTGGAGAGAAGCCTTACTGTGTGAGCCTTGTAGGGAAAATACGATGATTTAAGATATGTTGAAGTAAATGTAGGGACATCTGAGGAAATGCACGTTAAATACTGTCAATATTTTCCATGCTACAGGAGTGGAAGCTGTCCTTTGAGAGTCAGTCTTGGGAACAAGGAAATGGGAGAGTTTGAAACAATTGCTGTAAAGATAATTCTACCAACAAAATGAGAAGGAGGTTACCGTCATTTTGAGACAGTAGCAGATACAACCAGATATAACTTGACAAAGAAGAGACAGTACAGGATAAAATCAGCAGGTTCCCTAACTTTCTCCCAATAACGCTTTGCTGCACAGCACCTGCAGACTTACCGTCAAGAGGTCAAGAGAGGCAGGATAAAGTCCGTTTAAAAGTTATTTTGATTTAAGATATAAATAAAAGGGCACATTTCTTGATAAGATAACTAGCAGACAAAATAAGGAATAGTAAAATGTCTTGTGAAATAGAAAATGTGATTAACTTAATTTTGATGGTATAAACACATCTACTATGAATAACAATGCATAATTTTTTGCCTCATATTAAAATCAGCATGTCAACAAACTGACAGCATGTCAAATAAACAGAATACCTGAGAAGCCTTTGAGATAATACCCAGCATTCTTATGCACCCATCAGTACTCCGACACAGAAGAAAAGAAAGCTAACATGTTTTTAGGGTCTCTGTGATAGACACTGGATTTTTCATACAAATTAGCAACATATTCACCACAACTGGGAGAGATAGGAATTAATAAAGGATTCAAGGAAATTAATTAACTCACAAAATGTTACATAAACACTCGTAAATTCCGTCCTAGATTTTTTAGTTCAAGTTGATTTGACTCCCTACTGAGATGTTGTCCGGCAGCTCTTAGTTTGGTTTTGTTTCTGTTGTATAGCAACTACTGTGCTCACAACTTTACAAAAATGAATGAGACAATGAGTGGATAAATAATGAAATAGGCAAAATTAAAAATGCTTTCTCATTTTACTTATTGATATTACTTCATCCTGAAAAATGTCTGGCTCCTGCATTTCCCATTTCCAGAGAGGGCCTGGATGTAATTTAACCAGCCTCCTTAAGGAGGAAAAAATCTTTCTGGAGTAAATCCCAGTTCAGAGACATAAACTAATATTGGCTTAAAGTGACTTGGGAGGTAAGAAGAAAATGTTTGCATTTGGAGGATGAAAAATGGAATCATTTTAGCTCTGGGATAGACTAATGTAATAGAGAATATTTGGGGTGGCACTCTAGTCCCTCGCTTTGACACCAGCTCCTTTCAGATGTGACACCAACCATGTTAAAAGCACAACGCACATCTACATCAGAATATAATACTTAGGTAGAGCTAAGTCAGACTAAGTAATCTATTTTTCATGGCTCTTTCTTAACAAATAAATAAATACCCAAAGGGATTATTGAGTCTTCTTATTTTTATTTTTTGGTTTGGAGCTTTAAATGATCAACTTTCAGTGCTGTGTCCTAGCTCCTCAATCATTCTTGGTTAAAATGGTTTGGACATCCCCTTGCAACTTCAGGTTGACTTTCATGTGGATTGAGTCTTTAATGTTTCAGGTTATTCACACTAATAGACGAGAACTTTATTTCTGCTACACTATAATCATTGCTTGGATTAAAAATCTTAATGACTCCTGATTTGACTTAGGTTCAGATTTTAACTTATGCTTGAGTGTAATGGTCAATGCTTTGTTAAAAAAAAAAAAGAACATTTAATAAATTAATGTAGAGGTATGTAGAGGTTAGGGCTTCATTTTCATATATGATAAATATATTAAGTGGCTTCCCAGGTGGCCCTAGTGGTAAAGAACTCACCTGCCAATACAGGAGACATAAGAGATGTGGGTTTGATTCCTGGAGTGGGAAGATTCCCTGGAGGAGGGCATGGCAACCCACTCCCGTATTCTTGCCTGGAGAATCCCATGGACAGAGGAGCCAGGTGAGCTGCAGTCTATAGGGTAACACAGAGTCAGACAGGACTGAAGTGACTTAGCATGCATACATGTTCCCAACATTTACCAAGAAGTTACAATGTACCAGAACTTAAAAGCTTCACAGACACTGAGTGCTGGCTCTCAAGTTGTGAAATGGTAGATCAAGTGTTTAGAATACTATCTGTCCAACTCCAAAGCTTATACTCGTAATTTCATAATTCTCGATTTTATGTTCAATAAATTATTAAATAAGTGAGCCATATTAAAATAATTTATTCAGACATTGACATCTGTGCATTTGCTAGCAGGAATTTAGAGTTTTCTAGAGATACTCATTCTGCTACTCAAAATTTCATATCTGTTCTCCCATCTGTAATTAACTAGTGGCTATGTATAAATCCAGACAATCCTAAAGAAGTTTTTAATGTAAATGAAAATTGGGAATTTGAATTTAAAAATAGTAAGCCAAGTCTTTTTTTTTTTTTTAAATTTCAAGTACAAGTTAACTTGATCTTGCCAAGTTGAGGCAGTAATATTTTCATGTTAGCTCAGATGACTTCTGTTTCGTGAAGCCTCCCTGATTATTCCAATAGACGTAAGACCCTGCTCCCTCTTTACTCTCATGCTCTGCCATTTGAATTTCTCTGTATGATACCTGTCATGTCATGCCTTGTACTAGAGTTGTGCTGTCTGCTTAGTCACTCAGTCGTGTCTGACTCTTTATGACCCCATGGACTGTAGCCTGCCAGGCTTCTCTGTCCATGGAGGTTCTCTAGGCAAGAATACTGGAGGGGCTGCCATGCCCTCCTCCAGGGAATCTTCCCAACCTAGGGATCGAACACAGGTCTCCCGTGTTGCAAGTGGATTCTTTACTTTCTGAGCCACCAAGGAAGCCCTGTATTAGTTACTGTGCTCTTAATCACTTTTCTCTGAAACCTCTTGAATGCAAAATTCATGCCTGACTTATGTTCAAATTCATTTCAGTATCTCTTATGCCATAGTTGCTCCCAGGTGGCACTAGTGGTTAAAAAAAAAAAAAAAAAAAAAAGCTTGCTATCAATGCAAAAGAGACTTAAGAGACACTGGTTTGATCCCTGGGTCAGGAAGATCCCCTGGAGGAGGGCATGGCAACCCACTAGAGTATTCTTGCTTGGAAAATCCCATGGACAGAGAAACCTGGCAGGCTACAATCTAAAGGGCCGCAAAGAGTTGACAAAAGTGAAGCAACTTAGCACACACTCATGTTCATGAGACAATTGTAGAAAATATTAGATGAATGAATTTTAAAAAGCACAGTGCATTGAGATTTAAGAAAGCAATAATTGTACTCAAACATGAGGTATTAATTTTGAAACTAATTTGCAATATAACAGTGAACTTTATGTTCAATTATGTTTTAATGTACCTGGTATAGTAAAAGAGACAAGGAGTATAAAAAGTTAACCTAAGATAGTTCTCATTTGTTTTCTCAGGAACACTGCCACATACAAAAGCAAGATTACCCAAAGTTATATCTCTAAAATTGGGTGGAAAATATTTATTACATATGTTTACCACTCATAAACATATATAAAATTCAGAATCAACATCAAAAAGACCAAAAATCAGTGTCTTCTGTTAATACATAGCACAAGGAATTTGCTTGCCAGCCACAGATAAGTAAGAGCAGGCTTTGAACTTAAGTCTTTCTGGTTTCCAAGCCAATTCCTTAGGTTGTTTTAATGTTTTGTTGTTATTGCTATTTATTTGTTTGGCTTTAAAATTTTTCAACTAAATACCAAAGCCATGGAGAATGTAACTCATTATTCAGTGGTTACATATTTTTTCAATGGTTCTATTCACATTTCAAAAAATTACCATGAATAGTAGCAAGCAAGTTCTTTAATTTGTGTTCTTTTATTTTAGCTGTTATTAGTATTATATGTAAAATAGGAAAATCAAATCGAGTAATAGGATTTTTCAACTCTAATGTTCCTTAAATTCATGAAAATATTTTGAAAACTCATATTTTAGAACATTTGCTACTAACCCTGACAATAGCCAGGAAGTATTACAATTCTCAAAGCAACATGATAAAAATCAGGGATAGCTCGTTGCTATTTGGTTTGCATAAAATGCAATGCAATGGTACAAGGAAGTTGTATTTTAAATAATTCCAGTGGCCACAAGTTATTGTTACTGATTTGAATGTTAAGGGGTATAAAAAAGAGAACACTGCATTTTGAAAGCTGTAAATAATACATACCCATAAATGGCTCACTTCTTACTTTATTGAAGAAATGGACAATGGACTTGGAGTTCATTGGCTAACATGACATGAATATCTCCATCAATGGCTTTGGAATCACACTGCTTGAGTCTGATGGCAGTGTTTCTTTAATATGACTCTACCACATGCAGAGGTAAACTGCAGCTATTAATGTACTAGATTGAAATTTTGGAATTTCAATTCATACTGTTTTCTTTTTGCTCCTGCAGACTTTCATAGTGTTGAACAAAGGGAAAGCAATCTTCCGTTTCAATGCCACACCTGCTTTGTACATGCTCTCTCCTTTCAGTCCTCTCAGAAGAATATCTATTAAGATTTTAGTACATGCATATCCTTTTTAAAATGCTTACTTACAGTGGTTCTTTAAAATGTAGTTCTTGGCTATTTTATTTAAACATAGAGTTTTCTTTCCTACCTGAGAAGACTTAGGTCTGTCAATCTCAGTATGTATAATTTGGTGTAGATCTCTGCATAGATTGGGAGTCTGGCGATTTGGGGCTTCCCAGGTGGTGCTAGTGGTAAAGAACTCACCAGCTAATGCAAGAGACGTAAGAGATGCAGGTTTGATCCCTGGGTCAGGAGGATCTCCTGGAGGAGGGCATGGCAATCCACTCCAATATTCTTGCCTGTAGAACCCCATGGACAGAGGAGCCTGGTGAGCTACAGTCCATAGGTTTGTAAAGAGTTGGACGTGACGGAAGTGACTTAGCATGCATGCATGCGTTCATTATATCATCATCATCATGGCAATTTTAGTATTTTAGGATAAATTGCTTTTATCCATTACTCTTTTGTTCAGAGAGGTTTTTTTTTTTTTTTTTAAGTCTATAGGCTCTTTTAGAATTATTTTCTAAGGAAAATTGTCAGCATTTCAACAAATGTCGTTATCAGATATTCAAAGTTACCATGTGTTCTTTGATCATATTCCTTGACTCTAAGCTACCGCATTCAGCATGCTTATCATGTGCACTATTCTGACGAACTGCATATTTATGACCATGAGTAATCCTCCAGACTGGACCAAGAATGTAGAGTAAGTGGGTATAAGTACATTTTAATATAGTCTTACTATGGTTGTTATCCTTCCTTTTTCATACCAGGAAGTTATTGCATGTATAAAAATTGTGGTGATTATCTTCCCATGTTCTATAGTTACTGTACTTTCAATTAGTTTTTCTCCTTTATTAACCTGCTAACATTAGAAAAGAATAATACATGTTACAGTCTTTTCTAGAAAAAAAGATCTTACCAGATACCCTGCCTGTTCTTAGACATGTCACGTATCTCTTGTCCTTGGATGTATTTCAGATAGGAACAATACAGGAATTTTCTAGGCAGATCTCATACCTGTGTTCTTAGTAAATACCTTTACTTTAAAATACCTCTACTTTCTGGGAGTGTTTCTGACATATACATTTCAAGATTTTCTGGAAAGATCTTAATTGTAATTTATTCTAATAGTTAGAATGGGCCCCTTAATCATCAGCCATACTCTAATCAGTGTCTTCCTTTGGTTGATCTGAGAAAAATAATTATAAAGGCTTACCTGGTACCATGTTCTTTTCACAATGGATTAATATCACAATGGACTCTTTTACCTAGGTACACTTTTACTGGAATATATACTTTTGAGTCACTTGTGAAAATCCTTGCAAGAGGATTCTGTGTAGGAGAATTCACTTTTCTTCGTGACCCATGGAACTGGCTTGATTTCATAGTCATTGTCTTTGCGTAAGTATTTATTTTTTGAAACTCCAAACTCATGAAAATCTCAGAGAGCACAGTGTCCCAGTGAGAAAGAACTTTGGGATCAGACTTTTCCTGCATATAATAGTTTGATTTAAAAGATACTGCATGGAAACTAGTCATCAAAAAATGGTAATAATTTTTCAGAAAGAGCATTTCCCACTCAAACATGTATATATGATATTGTTATAATAGAGGATCTTTCTCTGTGCTCAGCATGTGGATGGATAGCATATGTGGTGCCAGTTAGAGTCACACTTTTCCCAAGTTCCTATTTAATATCTGGTAAAACAGATAAGAGAAACAGAGAAAACTCAGGCATTTATTATTAGCATGGTGCTCTTTCTATTAATGTATATTATTCAAGAACTAATAAAATATAGAAGCAAATCTTTTCATAAGGACTGTCACTGCATACTGAACCTAACATTAATGCATTGTGTATATATTACATAGGCATCTACAGTTTATTTTCATGGGAAAAATATCACATTAAGATATAATTTTAGCTTATTTATATTGCTGCTCTTTTCCTAACTATATTTGTCAGAACATTTCTTTAGTTTTAACATCTCAAACCTAAATGCAATATTTTCCCTCTGTCATTTTGAATTGTAAAAGTAATATATGTTCATTGGAGGGATTTAGACAATAGAAAGGGTCTTGAGATTTCTAGTCTCCAATTCTGTACACCTGCCCCACCTCTTTGTCCTTCATCCATGACTACTGTAGGTCCACCCACCACCTGCTAAGATAACACTGTGTCAAAGAAGGCTGCATCTTCTCAGGGGTCTCCTTTTTTATTGAGTATAAATTACATGCCATAAACTTTATCTTTTTTTAAAGTATAAAATTCAGTGTTTTATAGTATGTTCATAAAGTTATGCAACAATCACCGCCCTCTAACTCCAGAAAATTTTCATTATCCCAGAGAGCAGTCACTTTCCTTCCCTTCTTCCCCCAAGTCCCTGGAAAATACTCATCTATCTTCTGTATCTGGATTTGCCTAATGTAGACATTTCACATGAGTGGAACCTTAAAATATGTGGCCTTTTGTGGCTGGTTTCTTTTAATTAGCATACAGTTGTTAAGATTTGCTGATGGTGTTTTGTAGAACATTATCAATATTACCATAATATTGAAGTCTAGTCATTGAAGCATTTCATCATTTATTTAGGCATTTAAGTGTATGAAGCCATTTTAATATTTGCATTTTGCTCACATCAAATGACTCAAATCAAATTAAATTAGTAATGATAGAAGCAAAAGATTTGCACAACTATAAATTTAAATAAGAAGTTCCAAGCATAGGAAACACCTTGACTAAAGGCACAGGTAAGTATTATAGACTCTATCTAAATTCTGAATAACTCTGATTTAATTCTGCAGGTATTTAACAGAATTTGTAAACCTAGGCAATGTTTCAGCTCTTCGAACTTTCAGAGTGTTGAGAGCTTTGAAAACTATTTCTGTAATCCCAGGTAAGAAGTAACTGGTGCGAAGCATTAGGTCACTCATAACTCCAACTATTTGGGAGTTGTTCTTTGTGTGTGTGTGTGTGTGTGGGTGTGTGTTGTCACCGTGTTTGTGTATAAACTCCCCTATTTCAGATATGTGACAGAGTTTGTGGACCTGGGCAATGTCTCAGCGTTGAGAACCTTCAGAGTTCTCCGAGCTTTGAAAACAATTTCAGTCATTCCAGGTGAGAGTGGGGTTAAACACCAGGGCTGACTTTGATCTTTTGAAGGAAAAAACAATAAAAACTTAATCTTAACATAATTTTAATTAAATTTGATCTCATGTCTTTCATAATTGTTATGAAAAGTCAGCCTTTGAGTTTAATCAATTGCATGAGTCTTAGAGGATGAAGATGGCCATTTGGTTCACATCTCAACTTGAAATTTTTCCTCCTGTTTAACAGTTTATTTTCCATTTTGCTTATCCAGGAATAAAAATTTCAATTTGTTTTACTGCTTTTCTTAGAGTGAAGAAAAGAGATATAAAAATATTAGCATGGGGAGGATTGCATGACACAATGCTTTTTTCTTTCCTCAACAAACCATTTCGTTACTGAAAACAGTTGTCACTGTATCCTGTAATTCAGCCTCTGTTTTGGTCATTACAAAGAGATGGTTTGTCTGACAGACATGTACTGAACTGACACAAGTTATTTTTTCAAGTGAGTGTGGCTATGATTTGAGCAACCAAATTATTCATTTTGATTGGTTATTCTCTGGAAATACTTTAAAGTTTTTAGTCACTTGCTGCAATATACAGAAACAAAATATATAAAACAGCAGATCCCCCTTTTGAGCTGGTAGACTTTTTTTGAACTAGGTTATTTAAGATCATTGATTTGATAAAGTGCATGCACTTCTAGGAAAGCTTGTATTTTGCTTTTGTTTTTCATTTAGAAACTTTATTTCATTTTGAACACCATTTCTTCGCTGTATTCAGGCCTGAAGACCATTGTGGGGGCCCTGATCCAGTCTGTGAAAAAGCTCTCAGATGTCATGATCCTGACTGTGTTCTGTCTGAGCGTGTTTGCCCTGATTGGGCTGCAGCTCTTTATGGGCAACCTGAAGCATAAATGCGTGCAGAGTTCACTTGCAAATAATGAAACAATGGAAAACATATTGAACACCCTCGATGAAGAAGAATATGCAAGTAAGAATACCTCTGTAGTTGCTAATAGGTTGAAATAAGGCTAAGAGCATTGTTCTTTTTTGGCAATGAAATGTTGCTTTCATTTTAATTATTTCAAAACCACTCAAATATACAGAAAGTTGCAACAGTGTGAATTTTTATTATGTTGTATTTTCATAAATTTCCCTTGGATCTGAGCTTTCTAGCAGCTCTAATATTGAGAACTTGTGATAGTTCCATAATTCTCAATTTCTATAAAATAAAAAAGAATAAATTCAGCTGTAGAGAAATAAATCTAGCTATAAATTAATGGTATTGACCATTAGATTTCATCATGAACTATATGTTTATATACTGTAGTTTTATTGTACAGTTTATGCTTACATTTTTTATAGTATGATTTATTATATAATAATACAATTACATTTTCATACTGGTATTATTTTTATAACATTAATCATGGTACAATGTCAATTATCACATATTAAAATATTTGTCTCAATATATTTCTAAAGATTTGTATAAGCAGAGAAATTTATTCAGCTTCATCTTATTATATTAAGCTCTATCCTCCTATTATAACCAATGATGTGTTTCACAGAGCTTTCTAATGGCTCCCCTCAATCTAGCTAATAGACCATCGAAGTTTAATTCCTCAGAACTTGTTCTGTAGGTATCATTTCAGATGATATGTATACACAGTCCCAGAAGTCTACTTAATTCACGAATATATCTTTGAGTATCTTACAGAAAGCATAAATTGTATGTTTCCTAACAGTTATCCCCTACCACAGTTTCTTTCACCAAAGCCGATTAGTTTGAGTGAGAATGAGGTCTGACAAGATTGTACTTTCTGTCTCACACCTGCAGTGTGTCTGTATGATGTTACCCACAGAACCCATGAAAGTTAATAGATAATTGAATCCAGAGGTAAATGGATATACAAGTGCCTTAGATAGAAGGGGATCAGGAAAAAAAAAAAGAAGAAGAAAAGGGGATCAGGGAGTAAAGGTCAGGGGTTAATTCTCCTTAAATAATAAAGAATCATATGCATCTTTTTTTTTTTTAAACTCAGTGTGTTTTTCCTACTCACTGAGAAATATAAAGGCAAATAAAATCTAGATAATATAGGAAAAAACTGTAAATAAAGAAAACTAAAAAAAAGGAACCTAAAACAAGAAAACTGAAGATTTTCAAAGTAAAATTTTAATGTATTTTTTTTTACTAACTGAAGGATAAGGAATTTAGCAGATTTTCCTTTCCTTTTTTAATTTATTTTTTTAGCTTCTGATATTATTAATATGATCCTAAATTTTATATATTTCCCAAAGACTTTATTTCTAATTTTATGCCATAAAAATTTATATATCTTACAGGTAATTGCTGACGTTTATATTCTGTTTTATGAATTGGTTTACAGCACTTACTTAAACTTGACTTTTTATACTATGATCACTATGTCCTTTTTTCAGAATCTTCGTCTCATTCCTGGGTTGATGATTTGAGTGATTTTTAAAAACATTTTAGAATTGCTATAAGCAATTTTTTTGAAAGGAGTAGTAAAAGCTCTTAGATTTTGCAGTGTGTCCTCTTGTTGTGTTTACAATGACAGCTTAGCTAAGAGTGAAATTTTATACCATCATCTTCTCCCTCAATTCTGTATATTATTCTTGATTTTAGTCTGAAATATACTTTCACAGCAGAGATTACTGTGTTAAATCTGAGTTTGATGTCCCACCTGTTTGTTGTGTCATGGAAGCCTGGTCTCACTGCAATATTTATTCAAGCATTCGTTTATCATGTCTTTTTATTGAATGCTTCCTCGAGCTAAGCATTGTGCAAGTTTCTGGAGCTGCAGCAATGAGTATGGTAGCCTCAGACCCAGCATCCACAGAGCTTATCATCTTGGGGGAATAAAAGAATAAAAGGAGGGGAACAGACAAATAACAATATTATAAGTTATAATAAATGCTATGCAAAGAAAGTAAATCTCAGGGGCTGAGATACCAACTAAATGAGAAACCTTCTCTGAGGAGGTGGCATTTAAGCAGAGATATGAAGGATAAGAAGAAGTCATAACACAGTGTAAGTGTATATGGAGGCTGTTCCTTGAGTTAGAAGGAAGAGGCTATGGAAAAGCCCTAAGACTGAAAGAGTATGTATTTAAAGAATGGGAAAGAAAAAAGAATGGGAAAACAGCAGTATGGTTAGACTTTAGCAAAAGAGAGGCAGAATGGCAACAGAGAAAGTAAAGGGAAAAGGCAGGGGTCATTTCATGAAGGATGTTTTAGCCCAAGGAAAGGAGTTTTGATTTTATTTTAAATGCAGTGGTTTTAATCACTTTTGCCATATGGAGAGTTCACTGCGCAAGAATGGATAGTAGACTGAAATATTGAAGGCCATAGGATGTTGTTTCTGTCATCCAAACAGGAAAACATTGTGACTTCATCTTGAGAGAAGTCAGAAAATGAAAAGGGTGTGTTCAAGATGACCTATATAACTCATGGATGGATTAAAGAGGAGAGGAGGGCTTGGGGATCTCATCTAGGTTTCTGGCCATAGTAACTGGATAGGTGGCAATGGGAAATGAGGGAAGAGTGGGCAGGTTTATAGGAGAAAGTCACTATTACCCAGTTAAAATTGAGAAGTCACTGGGACATCCAAATGGAGATAGAAAGTAGACAGTTGGAGATTTAAGAATAGAGACCAGAGGAACTGCCTAGTTTGGAGATACATACTTTGAAGTATTCATCAAAAGGAAAAGATATGTACACACCTACCCACATTCTTCTGAAAAACCCTGATGTTTATAAGTAGGTAGAGAATGGGCAATCTGGTTTTTAAAACAAATTTGGTGGTTAGAAGCTGCTAATCTCCACAACCCTAATGTCTGAAAGCAGGTAGAGAGGAGTACCCCAAAGAAGACATAGAGAAAGAGTGGCCAGTAAAGCAAGAAGCAAAGATATAAGTAAGGATGCCAAGAGAAGAAAGTAGACTGAGAAAAAGGGAAAGCTTGTGTTGAATGATGCTGCAAGATCAAGGATTAAGGTTAAGGTCAAGGATGATGAGGATGGAGAAATGTACATTAGCTTAAACAACATGGGAATGATTAGTCACTTTCATGCAGAAATTTCAGTGAAGTGGTAGGAGTACAGGGTGGACTAAGGCGGTGACAGGGGTGAATAAGACAGCAGAAAGAAGAGAAGACTGTGTGTATAGACAGTTCTTCCAAGACATTTGTCTATAAGGGAATCAGAATAACAGGGACAGTGGCTGGCGTTTTTTTTTTTAAGGTGGATTTTGATAGAGATATTTTTCTAGCGCTAAAGAGGAATGAGTAGTAAAATATGGATTAATAATTCAGGAGAGTAGGGAGAGGCAAGTCCTTGAGAAAATGGAAGAGCGAAGGGGAGAGACATCTCCACCATTGAAACAGGAGGAAAGATGGAGGAGCAGGCTGCAGTGTTCATCAGAAGAGGATTAAGTCAAGCCCAGGAGTTTTTATTTCCATAGAAAAGTGTGAGATGTATCATTGGCTAGGAGGAACAGAATTCTTCTCTTTGTATTACATTCTCCCATTACATGTTAACCTTAAATTCTCTCGAGGCTAATTACCTTAATACTTTACTTGTTTAGGAATTATTTTCAAGTGTTACACCAGACCAGCATGAGCTTTCCCATTGCTTTCCCTTTCATCAATAATGTGCTGAATTGAATAGTTAGCCCTGCAGCATGCCTATGCAGGCAGCTGTAGAGCCCACTTTTATAAAGCAACTCCTCAGTGATTGGCCAATATGAATCAGCATTACCTTAAAGGATGACTCTAAAGTAATCTTTCCATAATAAAAAAAATCTCAGAGATTTATGGATAAAAAGTTACATGATAACCTCCTCCATCCTCATTCTGCCATGCCTACCCTCCCTGAGGCACAGGGTTGTTTTTTTTTTTAAAGCACAGTGTGAGAATTTTCTCCCCAAACTAAGAGGCTTTATTGCTTTGTGTCTTCTAAGATTTGTGTCTTCTGCATAATGCCAAACGGTGATGTGTAAGTTGGTCAGTCTTACCTGAAGTTATTTAATAAGAGCTGCTGCTCTTTGAGTATTTATATAGAAAGTGTGGGGCACTGTGTTAAGTGTTTTACACGCAATATCATATTAGTACTATTCAACAGCTCTTTGAAGTAGGTGTTCCTATCCACATTTTACAACTGCAATAGCCAAATCATAAAGTGGTAAAGCAATTCACTTACATATGAAAGAGTGGAAGCAATATTCAAATTTAAGTACATCTGACTTCAGAGTTTTTGTTCTACTGTTGCTCCAGAGGCTGCTAAAAATGATATCTTTATTTTTTTTTTTTTGACTTGAGCCAAATAGGAAGTTGAGCCCCTATTAAAATGTTTTTTTTGTCCTTTATACCTTTACTATGTACTTTTGGATCAACCCTCTGTATTAAGAATAAGTTGTTGCAGTGAATAAAGGAAGAGTTATGAGTTCCTTTACACCTGAAAATGGGCACCAAGGGTACCATGAGAGGGGAAAATGTGCATTTATTTCAGTTCAATGTCCTCAACATTCCAGAACTTAGTAAGTCGTAAGTAGATATTGATTAGTGAGTAAACAATGAGAGAATTTCAGAAAATACATTTCCTTTGCTTGTGGTTTTGCCTTGCCAGTTCTTCCTCTTCTGGAATCCTTGGAGCTCTTTCCCTTCTCTTCTCCCTCCCTCCACTCCCCTCCCTTACTCCACTTCCTCTCTGGGTTCACTCATCAGATCCCCTTGGCCTGACAGTAGTTGATACTTTCACTGACCTTAAGACGTATCCATCCACTTACTTACTTGACAAATATAATTAAATACCTAGTAATCATTTCAAACAAAGAACAGCTAAAACAGAGATCCTGGTTTTCCTTCAGGCCATTTCTTTGCCTCAATCTTCCTTATCCCAGGTAACTGGCACCGCTCTGACCAGTTGACACATCCCCGTGTCCCCTCTCTTCCACACATCCCACACACATTCCTAAAGGTAGAATAGATACCTTTATTCTACCCCCTTCTCTCCGTATCCATGGCTACTCTCTGGAGACCTGTCACCTCTCACTGTAGTCTCTTAGCTTGTATCCCTGCCTCCACACTTGCCCTCCTATTGTCCAGAGTCCACAAAGCAGCCACAGCAACATTGTCTTGTATCTCTACTTCCTACTTCTATTGCTTCCTATCATACTTAAAATCCAAACTCCTTTGCATGTCATGCAAAGACTTGCCACATGGCCCCTGCCTATCTCTGCCACCACAATACCCCCAACTCACTACACTGTAACTGGGCTGACCATTTTGCTGTTTTGTCCCATATACCAATTTCATTTCCACCTTAGGGTTTTATTCTGCTCTTTACCCTGTCAAGATGTCTCTTCATCAGGATCTTTGAGTAGCTGGCTTCTCTGTAGCATTTAGGTCCCAGTTTAAATGTCATCTCTTTAGAAAAGACTTCCCAGGCCACATTTTGTCACACTTTCTTAATATATTTTTATAGGGCATCTTCCCCTATGTGAAAATCCCTTGTATATTTATTTACATACTTCTTCACCATCCCTAGCCTCCACCCTTACCTGAGCATAAAGCTTCATAAAACTGATGATCTTATTTATCTTGTCATTGTATTCACTGCCTGGCCCATAATAGGTTATCAGCATTTTTTGAGTGAGAATTTATAAGAATGCAATAAATAAATGAATGCCTATCGCCGGGCCTGAATGTATTTGTAAATATATCTGTTTTAGTTAACTTACCTGCTCAGCCACTCTGAAAGTTTACACTCCATAACGTGATGTTGTCCAATTTCTTCCTAAACAGAATATTTTTATTACTTGGAGGGATCCAAAGATGCTCTCCTTTGTGGTTTCAGCAGTGATTCAGGGTATGTAATATTTGTTTCAATTTTAGTCTAAAGACTGAAAAAAAGAAAAAGCAAGTTCAATCAGTTTGTTAAGAAGGACCTTTGATTCTATGTTATTTTCTTATATTTCATGACATTACTTGACGCATTCTGTCCCACAGTGAGTCCAGACTTTAAAACGATCATGGTTAATGCGTACTTTTGAAAGCAAGATGTAGGTATGCTTGGATTAAAACAAGATACCAGTCATACATATCTTAAGGAAGTAGAAAGAAAGTTACTTCCAAAAAACCCAACCAAGAGTTGTTTGGATAGTTTCTAGCCTTTCTTGTTTCCAGAAAGAAGAGTGATAAAATCAACTTTTCTTTCCATCCCTAAATTCTACTCATTCTCCCATCGAGTACAGTTCATGGGTGACAGAATGTAGTGACAGTTTGGCCACTCTAAACAAAAGGGTCCCACGGACTTGGGTAAAGCTATTTTAAGATATCATATTTATGTAAGTACCTGCTGTTTCTCCCATACACAACTTTATTTCTGCTGTAAGGCCTTTGTTCTTGCACTCTTACTGCCCAGAAATCCCTTGACCAGACTCTGTGTACACAGGGAACATAAAAATAAACAAGATAAAGTTGCTGCTCCCAAAGACACATCAAAACACCTTTTATCTGTCATTGTGGATACCAATCTACCAACTTTAAAAAGACAAAAAGTCTAATTATAAATCTCCATGAACTTACACAATTGCTATCTGTTGACTGTTGTTGATTCTAGTTCACCTCAAGAATAATTTGGGGAAACAGTTTTATTAGAGACCTGTATATTAATATCAATCTTTGTGAATATAAGAATTTTTATATGATATCTAGTGAAAGTTTTCAAGTTTTGATGATTGTTGATGATGATACTAATAGCAGCTACCATTTATCAAATGTTTTTAATGTACAGGAAGTAGGTTAGGTAATTTGCATACATTATCTTTTTTAAACTTTAAAACAATCTTAACCTTTGGAAGTACGTATTATTATCTTGTCTCATGGAAAGAAGAAACTGGGCCTTGCAGAATTTAAGTAATTTGACAAAGTCAGCAACTAGTAAAAAATAGGGATGGGGTTGAAACCCACTTCTTCCTGACTTCAAAAAGTGTGTTCTTAAAAATTATTCGATATTGTCCCCCTGAAAAGGAAATCTTGAGTTTTTGATTTCTCTGTAAGACTCTTCAGCTTGCATCCTCTGACTTGTGATATTCTTTCTCACATGTAGTCAGTGTCCAGAAGGGTACACCTGTAAGAAGATTGGCAGAAATCCTGACTATGGCTACACGAGCTTCGATACTTTCAGCTGGGCCTTCTTAGCCTTGTTTCGGCTAATGACCCAGGATTACTGGGAAAACCTTTACCAACAGGTGCGTGCCAAGAGAAGCATCCATTGTATTCACTCCACAAAAAAACTGATGTATGTGCTAACCAGCTTTATGTATGAGATATTTTATTCAATTTAGAATGGAGAAAACTCTATTGTATTAGTCCTGTGTGTTCTATTTCTTGTATGATTAGAATGGATCATTCTTAAATCATAAATTATTTTCTTATCTTTTCTGGGCTTTTTGATCTCCAGATCTCTTTCCCTCTTTGTGAATGTAGCATCCCATGGGGTCCTAGGTAAATAGCAAGAAATATCCTATAACATTTTCTCATAGCACTGCTATACACTCTATGCTTTCCACACATGCCTCCCTGCTTACAGTGCTCTAAATACTAGGCTCTCCTGTGCTCACCATACTTTATCTTTTAACTACCTTGGACACTTGTTCTGGACTCAGTAGTATCTCCCCCAAATTCATATGTTGAAGTCCTAACTCCCAGTACCTTAGAATGGCTATGTTTAGAGTTATGGCCCTTAAAGAGGTAACTAAGTTAAAATGAAGGGCTTTCCAGGTAGCTCATTGGTAAAGAATCTACCTGCCAATGTAGGAGATGTGGGTTCAATCCCTGGGTCAGGAAGAACCCCTGGAGAAGGAAATGGTAACTCACTCTAGTATGCTTGTCTGGAGAATCCCATGGATAGAGGAGCCTGGCAGGCTGCAGTCCATGGGGATGCAAAGAGTCAGACACGACTAAGCAACTGAGCACAAGTTAAAATGAGGCCATTTGGGTAGGTTCTAAACCAATCTCATGTTCTTATAAGAAGGAAACATTAGGACATGAGTGAGAGACACCACACACACACACACACACACACACACACACATACAGAAAATGCCAAGTGAGGACTTAGAAGGTGGCCTCAGGAAAAACCAAACCTGCCAACACTTTGATCTTGAATTTTCATCATCTAGGACTATGAGAAAATACACTTCTGTTGTGTAAGCTACCCAATTTATAGGATTTTGTTATGGCAGCCTGAGCAAACTAGAATAGGAATGGAAGACTCAATTCATGACTCTAAGTTTTCCTCTCCTAACTCAACTGCAGGTTTCATCATCCATCTCTTGTAGTGGAATTCTTCATTCACGTGGCTATCTCCTCCAACTTACGTGTGGTCTTCTGGGGACTGTGGGCTCTATCTTTTCACCTATATGTTATCAGCACCCAACCTCAAGAGAAAGGAGACCAAAAATGATTATTTTGTATTATAAAAAATAGGTTCGTGACATTGTACAGGAGACAGGGATCAAGACTATCCCCATGGAAAAGGAATGCAAAAAAGCAAAATGGCTGTCTGGGGAGGCCTTACAAATAGCTGTGAAAAGAAGAGAAGTGAAAAGCAAAGGAGAAAAGGAAAGATATAAACATCTGAATGCAGAGTTCCAAAGAATAGCAAGAAGAGATAAGAAAGGCTTCTTCAGCAATCAATGCAAAGAAATAGAGGAAAACAACAGAATGGGAAGGACTAGAAATCTCTTCAAGAAAATCAGAGATACCAAAGGAACATTTCATGCAAAGATGGGCTCGATAAAGGACGGAAATTGTATGGACCTAACAGAAGCAGAAGATATTAAGGAGAGATGGCAAGAATACACAGAAGAACTGTACAAAAAGATCTTCACAACCCAGATAATCACGATGGTGTGATCACTGACCTAGAGCCAGACATCCTGGAATGTGAAGTCAAGTGGGCCTTAGAAAGCATCACTACAAACAAAGCTAGTGGAGGTGATGGAATTCCAGATGAGCTATTCCAAATCCTGAAAGAGGATGCTGTGAAAGTGCTGCACTCAATATGCCAGCACATTTGGAAAACTCAGCAGTGGCCACAGGACTGGAAAAGGTCAGTTTTCATTCCAATCCCAAAGAAAGGCAATGCCAAAGAATACTCAAACTACCGCACAATTGCACTCATCTCACACGCTAGTAAAGTAATGCTCAAAATTCTCCAAGCCAGGCTTCAGCAATATGTGAACTGTGAACTTCCTGATGTTCAAGCTGGTTTTAGAAAAGGCAGAGGAACCAGAGATCAAATTGCCAATATCCGCTGGATCATCGAAAAAGTAAGAGATTCCAGAAAAGCATCTATTTCTGCTTTATTGACTATGCCAAAGCCTTTGACTGTGTGGATCACAATAAACTGTGGAAAATTCTGAAAGAGATGGGAATACCAGACCACCTGATCTGCCTCTTGAGAAATGTGTATGCAGGTCAGGAAGCAACAGTTAGAACTGGACATGGAACAACAGACTGGTTCCAAATAGGAAAAGGAGTTCATCAAGGCTGTATATTGTCACCCTGTTTATTTAACTTATATGCAGAGTACATCATGAGAAACCCTGGGCTGGAAGAAACACAAGCTTGAATCAAGATTGCTGGGAGAAATATCAATAACCTCAGATATGCAGATGACACCACCCTTATGGCAGAAAGTGAAGAGGAACTAAAAAGCCTCTTGATGAAAGTGAAAGTGGAGAGTGAGAAAGTAGGCTTAAAGCTCAACATTCAGAAAATGAAGATCATGGCATCCGGTCCCATCACGTCATGGGAAATAGATGGGGAAACAGTGGAAATAGTGTCAGACTTTATTTTTCTGGGCTCCAAAATCACTACAGATGGTGACTGCAGCCATGAAATTAAAAGACGCTTACTCCTTGGAAGGAAAGTTATGACCAACCTAGATAGCATATTCAAAAGCAGAGACGTTACTTTGCCAACAAAGGTTCATCTAGTCAAGGCTATGGTTTTTCCTGTGGTCATGTATGGATGTGAGAGTTGAACTGTGAAGAAGGCTGAGTGCCAAAGAATTGATGCTTTTGAACTGTGGTGTTGGAGAAGACTCTTGAGAGTCCCTTGGACTGCAAGGAGATCCAACCAGTCCATTCTGAAGGAGATCAGCCCTGGGATTTCTTTGGAAGGAATGATGCTAAAGCTGAAACTCTAATACTTTGGCCACCTCATGCGAAGTGTTGACTCATTGGAAAAGCTTCTGATGCTGGGAGGGATTGGGGGCAAGAGGAGAAGGGGACGACAGAGGATGAGATGGCTGGATGGCATCACTGACTCGATGGACATGAGTTTGAGTGAACTCCAGGAGTTGGTGATGGACAGGGAGGCCTGGCGTGCTGCGATTCATGGGGTCGCAAAGAGTCGGACATGACTGAGCAACTGATCTGATCTGATCTGATCTTTCTCAGATTGCCACAGGTTCTTTTGGCTTGTTTTGTCTGTTTCATTTCTGAGAATATTATAAATGAATATAGAAATTATATGGAAATCTAACTTTACAGGAAAAAATAGGAAATATACAAATGACTGTTTAAGGATGCAAAAAGATACTCACCTTTACTGCAAATTAAGACTAGAGTGACATATAACTTTTCATCTCTTGGAATGACAATGATCAAAAAGTTGATCAAAAGAAGATACTGTCTGATTAAGCTATGGGGAGGCAGATTTTCTCACACATTTCTGTGAACCACTGGAGAGGCTAACATGGGAGTTTCTATGAAAATTAAAATGAATATGCCTGTTGACTTAAGAATTCCACTACTAAGAATTTATCCAAAAGAAGAATTCAGTAACAACTGATACTGATAGAAAAAGGAACTGAGTTTTTAGAGAAAGGATAAAGAGACTTATTTTTCAGTTAATATCTGTTGGTACAATTTAATTTTTTAACATGTATTACATTTTAAAATGTTTAGTGTTAATTAAAAATATGTAAAAGTTGAATACATAAGTTCATTTAATAAGGCTATTTACCTTGTGGTAACATAAACATTAGTATTTAATATATCAGAATGTGATACTATAGAAATTATCTAGTCCTATAATTTGAAAATGAGTAAAAACATCTAGTTTTTGAGTAATTTTCAGACTAGGGGAGAAAAAAATTCAGAGTTCTTATTAAGCTTATCATAGTCTAGAGTCATATTTAATTTTGGTACAGGCTTAATACATTGCTATATCTTTTGTCTTGGAAAAGTGTGTGTTTTAATACTGATTGTTTTCCATGAAGATACAGTTTTATTCCTTTATTTTTTGATAACATGAGACTATACAGAACTGCTAGATTTACCATGCCTTAATATGCCATTCAAGTTGAAATGATTTACCAAAAAAAACCCCTTTGTGTTATTAAAATAATGATTTCCTTTTTTGCCTAGACCCTGCGTGCTGCTGGGAAAACCTACATGATCTTCTTTGTTGTGGTGATTTTCCTGGGATCCTTTTATCTAATAAACTTGATCCTGGCTGTTGTTGCCATGGCCTATGAAGAACAGAACCAGGCAAACATTGAAGAAGCGAGGCAGAAAGAGTTAGAATTTCAGCAGATGCTGGATCGACTTAAAAAAGAGCAAGAGGAAGCAGAGGTATTTTTATTTGGTTTAAAATTCTTCCTAGAAGTGAACAGGCAAAGGGAACAACAGAACCCCTGTGATCTCTGTCCGACCTTTCCCAGGGAGATTTTCTCTCCTGGATTCTTTCATATAAACTGAATTTTCATTCTGGTGTGGTCAAAGGAAGCAATTCTGTATTGAGTTAGAGTTGACATCTGCTTCATTCTACCTTCTCCCTTAATCAGCTCACTTCAGCATGGAGAATGTTCTAAGCTCTTTTTCCTAAGCCTGTTCCCCATGATTCCTCAGTGTGTATGGTATTAAGCAAAGTCCCAAAACATTTATGATGTTATTTCCCCACACTAACAATTGTACACATGTCCTTAGGGAAAATTATGTTGCTATTAGAGTTAACAAATACACTGTGGAGTAGAAAGCAAATGGGCATCAGTTTTGGTTAAAGTTGCAAAAATTTTAAGGTAATGTGAGATGTTGAAAAAATCATACTTATGATTGTGGCCACTTTAGGTTAAGTCGCAAATTTTTGTGGATTTTTCCTTACTCCTCCCTCCAAAGGGGTATGTCAGTGGAAAAGTTTGAGGAAGTTTGTACTAAGAGAACCAAAATTTCAAGTATTTTACATAAGTGATGGTTTGACCTAGTAAAATCTCTTCAAGAAATCTAACCTATTGGGAGGAAGGTAGTAATCTGTAATGCAGAGAAGCTTTTAGGCAGAAAGATGTTCAGTGTAATATTTTAATATTTAAAATCAGAAAGCATTTAGATTTCCAAAAATTAGAAAGTAGCTAAGAGGATTATAATATTTTTGTGTCTTGAAATATTACTCAGCCATAAGATATGTATTTTAAGAATATTATGACAGGAAAAGGTGTTAATATAATAAAATATGAAGTCATAGAATACAAAATTGAATGTAAGATATACATTAAAAATATATGAAGACTGAAAGACGTGTTAACACCAGTTATTCCTGGGATGTAGGATTGTGAGTAATTCTTGCTTTTTATTCACAATATCTTTAATTCCAAATTTTGTAAGGGTTGGAAGGTTTTACAAGGGTTTTTAATAATAAAACCTTAATTTTTATAAAAGGGTTAGCACTAGGCTATTACAGGAATTTCCTGGGTAATCCCTAAAAGTGTCTTTTATTTTCTTGATATATTATTCTGTAATAATTAATATTATTTTAAAATAATTCTTTCTTCATTTAACTATAGAAGTGCGTGAATCTATTGATAATATTGAAGTATACTGTATACCTGAACAACGTATACAAATGAATTATCTTATCACATGGTTGATATGTTTTATGTCCCAGAATTATCTACAGTTAAAACTTTTACATACACTATTTAAAATTGCTTTATTATAAGTATAGTAATAGTATATAATTGTTTAATTATGAAATACCGTAGGGCTTTATTAACAATGCAGGAGAAGTGATAAACATATATTTTATAAGCTCTCAGTCATGATGCAAAGGAAACATTACTTCCCGTATGAGGGACAGGATTATATGCACAGTATAATTAGATTTGTGGTAAAGAGGTGCATTTTGCAGTTCTTGGAATTGACTCACTGTATGTGTGTTCTCTTGGTTCAACAGGCAATAGCATTAGCAGCAGCTGAATATACCAGCATTGGGAGAAGCAGAATAATGGGTCTGTCTGAGAGTTCTTCTGAAACATCCAAACTGAGCTCTAAAAGTGCTAAAGAAAGAAGAAACAGGAGAAGGAAAAAGAACCAAAAGAAACTCTCCAGTGGGGAAGAAAAGGGAGATGATGAGAAACTGTCCAAATCGGAATCTGAGGAGAGCATCAGGAGAAAAAGTTTCCACCTTGGTGTTGAAGGTCATAGGCGAGCACGTGAAAAAAGATTGTCTACCCCTAACCAGGTACCACTGACACCCTCACATGTGTATTGCCAGAGGTGGGATCATGGAGTTCTGTCTGAGGGGAGGGCGCTCAGAAGAGTGAGTGACTTCGTTAGTATGTTTTTAGGTAAAAACCTATTGATGACTGGGCATTTATGGAAAGAACATAGAGATGTATAGTCTTCCATTTAAGTTTGACCATTTTGAAGGAGCTTATAGTTTTAGAATTGTCATATCTTCTCCAATATAAATATCCAAAACACATGTTCATGAGAACCAGCGTAGAAATGAAGAAAACATTTACAGTATCAGTTACCTTTTCTTGTTTTTATTTAGTCTTCATTTTGCAGTGCCTCATTGGTTAAAAACTAACCTTAGATTAGTTTTTTTCTTTTTTCACCAGTGTAGGTACACCAGACTACTGTAGGTAGTCACCACATGACTGCAAGGAGTCACCACTTTAGGGACCACCAGAATATCAGTCACCCAAACCTTACTGCCTCTACCCCAAAAGGTACCAGTCTCTAACATCTAGTCCCTCCCATAGTCTCTTATTTCTCCTTGTGTGGAATTTCTCTTTCCTTTTTTTTTTTTTTTTTCCCACTGACACCTCTGTATTTCAGATCTTCCTGCCTACAAACCTCCAGGAGCAAGAATTCCTATTCTTCTTTACACTTCCCTGGTTTCCACTGCACAGTCCCTTCAAATAAGTTTTCTAAAACCAAGTAGTTTTTCTGCTCAACTTAAAACATAAAAAGCAGACAAAAACTATGTTGAATAGCCGCTGACTACAGAACAAGCCCCACGTCTTGTCAGTGCCATGGCTTTGATCTAGTCCCACTCTTGTCAGCCTGCAATGTAGCCTCGGTCCACCACCACGGTGACTCTCCGCTCCATGCCCTATGTTCTCATGGCTTTTGACTTGGTGCACATGGTTTCCTCTTCTTCCTTGTTTTCCTCCTGGCATGGGGCCACCCATTCATTGCCCCTTAGCTCAGGGGCCATCCATCCACAGAGTCCTCTGTTCTCTCTGCTCCTCCCAATCTGCTCTTCAATTACCCACTTAGAATTACTCTCATTTTCATTTATGTCATTAAAATTTCTAGCTTCTGCTGCTTAAGTCTGTAGGACCCTACCAGATATACACAAAAGTGAAAGAATCCCTTCCTTCAAAGATTTCATAATCTAGTTGGGGAGATAGAACTTGAATGTAATATCGGTAAAAAAAAAAGCAAAACAAAACTATGAGTGGAGCAGTTCAAGCTAGTTTTAAGGTAAAGACGTTACTATATGCATTTCCCATTATTCTCAATGCCTATCACATTGTCCTTAGCATAGTAAGCACTAATGTTTATTGAATTAGATACACCCAAGGAATATGCAGTTTGATTTATACACATAGTTTATCTTGGACACAAGTCATATAAATGTGACTTGTTTTCACCTCTTTAGTATTGGACAGCTTCTTCTCCATGTTCTAATATTATTATGGGGGCTTCCCTGGTGGTTCAGCGGTAAAGAATCCACCTGCCAATGCAGGAGACAGGGTTCAATCTCTGGGTGGGAAAGATCCCTTGGAGAAGGAAATGACAACCCACTCCACTGTTCTTGCCTGGGAAATCCCACAGACAGAGGAGCCTGACGGGCTACAGTCCACAGTTTCCCAAAAGAGTCAAACATAACTGAGTGACTAAACAACAACGACAAAAAATATTTTTAAGACTTTGTAAATCCATTGGTAATTAGAATGTCTTTCTTAACAGACCGTAACTGAGCCCTCAGTGTGCAGGGTAGAGTTGCAAGCAACGGAATGCAAAGATGCGTATAGTGTGGTCTTAGCCTCAAGAAAGTTTCAGTACTTAAGCAATGTAGGGGTTGATGTATGAACAGCTCGGTAACAGCTATTAGTATCAAATTCTTTTTTAAGTAATAATTTATTTATAGCAACATGAATGGTACAGAATGAGTGGAGAGATAACTTGATGCCAGAAGTATAGAGAATGATACAGTAGCAGATAACGCACTTGGTCCTGAAAAGATGAACTTTTCCAGTCTCCTCATTCCTTATTTGAAAGAATTTGTTGTTTTGCTGAATTTCTTTGTTTTTAAATATGTTTCTTTTAAACCCAGTACAGAGCCCTCTGCCCTCAGGTCCGTGGTCTTCATAGGAGTTCTAGGAAATGCACATCTGCTTCAGCAGATACACATCACCTTTTATTTTTCCTGCAGTCACCACTGAGCATTCGTGGCTCCTTGTTTTCTGCAAGGCGGAGCAGCAGAACAAGTCTTTTCAGCTTCAAAGGTCGAGGAAGAGATATTGGATCCGAGACTGAATTTGCCGACGACGAGCACAGCATCTTTGGTGACAACGAGAGCAGAAGGGGCTCCCTGTTTGTGCCCCACAGACCTCGGGAGCGGCGCAGCAGTAACATCAGCCAAGCCAGTAGGTCTCCCCCAGTGCTGCCAGTGAATGGGAAGATGCACAGCGCTGTCGACTGCAATGGCGTGGTCTCCTTGGTGGATGGACCCTCCGCCCTCATGCTACCCAATGGACAGCTCCTGCCAGAGGTGATAATAGATAAGGCAACTTCTGATGACAGCGTAAGGACGTTTTAAATAGCTTAGGCATGGTTCGGCCCTTATTCTTGCATCCATCACTCTCTCTGCTGGAGGGGCCTTCTCTCTGGTCCTCTGAATGGCTCTGCATCTTGCAATACTTTTTATGCTAGAAACACACCTTTAACTGATTAATGTAATCCTTATACTATTGTTGTAGGTATCCAATTCCAACATATTTAAAATCCCATTTTTGAAAAAATAGTACTTATCTACTGATATTATACTTGATTATGACTCACCCCCTTAGAAAACAATTTATATATCAGCATAAAATGCATTGATAATGCTAACATTATTAGTTGATAATAGGTTCCATGTCTGTAAGGAGATCTGGGTTATTTGCCACCTACTGCTATTTTTTCAAGTCACTACTTTATATATACCTTGCTCCAAGGGATCTTATTTGAGTTCTTAATAATTAATAATAGTAATAATAATAGCAGACACGTTAGTATTTATAGCAGCCCTAGGAGGTGATATATTACTATCCCTTTTATACACCTGGGGAAACTGAGTCACGGGGAAATGAAACAATTTGTGCAAAGTCACTCAGCCAATAAATGGTAGTCCTGAAATTCATAAAGAGGCCCTCTGTTTCTGAGCTTGTGGTTTTAACCACCACACTTTCTCTCCAGGATGTGGTAAACTTCTTAGGAATAGTTTAGAGTAACTGTGATTTTCCCCCACATATAAATGAAACACACTGTTATCATTAAAAGAAATACCAAAATTCTTTCATCTGAAATCTGTGAATAAAAACATAATATCCAAAATACATACGTAAATGCAAACATATACATATAAGATAAAAATAAAACACCTTTCCAAAACAACAATTTCAAGAGTTCGGGAGTCATTGAGTGGTATGAGAAAAGGGTGTGATGAAGCCTGAAAGTGAGATCTTTCTGGTTTTAGAGTTTCTTGGTTATGTGTTAAGGTCACTCACCATGTTACATTGTGTTGCTTGATATCTGAAAGGCTTTGACTAACTTAACAAGCTCTGAACTTGTGCCACCTATTCATAAATCATATTTGCAGACAATGAAGTATTTTAAGTGAGAATGAAGTTCCATCAAAGCCATGGCCACGCATGCATTTTCGTTTGAATGCATGCATATGCTTTTAGGTCATATGTGACCTCTGTGCTTGCATGATACAGCTTCAGCCCTCTGTCAAGGTGTTTTTCTTATCAAACAAGCATGTTAAATTTCCATGGAATCATATCTTTGCTGTGTTTTGCTTTTCAATAATGTGTATTACCTATAAAAGATTATATAATGTATATCAGATTTAGAGATTATTTCCTATTTTTAAATGAAATGTTTCACTTAATACTTTGTTTTACCACAGAAAAATCATTATCACTCTAAATTCTAAGACTAAAACTACAGAGCTGGAGTAATTAGTGGATACTTTATAATTCAATAGAAATAAATGCAAAACATAATAGCGTGAAATAATGTACAGTTTAGATGAAAAAATTGCATGAGAAATAATATAACTTTGAGACCTGAGACATGTCTATATGGAGAAAAAAATGCTTTATCAACACAGCTATTTGTTTGACTTGGGGAAAAAAGAAATCACTGCTTCCAGAAAGTCAGTAAATTAGAGAGTATTTCAGCTAAAACATGGTTATAGACAGATCTCCGTAAGAAGCCACCTGCAAATATGTGTGTGTGTATCCTCACACATATATGGACATGCATGCATATATACACACATACATCTATTTATGCCTGTTTGTCTACATTTTAATATACAAGCATATATAACTGTATCTAAACAACTATACTTTACAACTCTAAATCTTATATCTATGTATATGTTTGTAGAATGGTGTGTGTGTGTATACACATATATATATATACATACCACATATTGTGACCCCATGAACTGTAGCCTACCAGGCTCCTCCACCCATGGGATTTTCCAGGCAAGAATACTGGAGTGGGGTGCCATTGCCTTCTCC
The DNA here is from genome assembly GCF_032452875.1 of Bos javanicus. Classification (NCBI taxonomy): domain Eukaryota; kingdom Metazoa; phylum Chordata; class Mammalia; order Artiodactyla; family Bovidae; genus Bos; species Bos javanicus. Next base: position 30,114,668 of record NC_083869.1, read on the forward strand.
ATAAAGTTGTCTGAAGTCTATATGTATATATGTGTATGTGTGTGTGTATTGTTGGCCTGCACTGAACTGGCACAGTGTTTTAACTCTGAATTAGCTGCCGAGATTTAGAAATAAGACATCTTTACATAAATATGGTATACCTGGTAAAATTGAGCTCATATTCCTGCATGGCAGCAATCCTTTGAAGCCTCTTTTAGATGGAGCTTACATTCTCTATTTTGATACAGTGTCCATCAGTCTTAATCATTGTTTTTCTACTGAGTCATTCATCTTGATAGAGCAGTTCATGAGATCTGCTTTGGCAAGAGAAACAGTCATGACCATTGCCCTGTTATTGCCCCAACAAAGAATAATTACAGAAGTTTATCAGAGAACACTGAAGTTCTTCCTTTACACACACACACATACACCATTGCAAAACTTATTTAGCTGTTTTCATGTTAGGACTCTTACATAGTAAAGCTATCTGAATAAATTGGAGACCCAGAAAGATAGATAATGATAGTGATTATAACAATGAAAGCAGCTCATTTTAGTTTTTATTTCCTTAGTGTTAAGCCATTTAATCCTCATAACAAGATTGTGAGGCAAGTACTATGATTATTTCCATTTCACCAGTGATGAAATGGAGACAGGTTAAGTAACTCTCCTGTGGTACACAGCCAGTAAATGGCAGAGCCATGACTCAAATCAACAGTCTAGGCTCTAATTACTCACTACAACTTTGTGGGCAAGATTTTATTTTCTACCTACAATTTATTGAAATTCCATTCTTAAACTGTAATTAATCATCTTTTTTTTTTCAGGGTACAACCAATCAAATACACAAGAAAAGACGTCACAGTTCTTACCTCCTTTCTGAGGATATGTTGAATGACCCCAATCTCAGACAAAGGGCAATGAGTAGGGCAAGCATATTAACAAACACTGTAGAAGGTATGGAATAACATTCTCTTAACCATACAGATTTTTAAGCAAAATTCAGGTAAGTCCTGGTCAGCCTCGAATAGATACAGCAAGTACTTAGAAAGAATTCAAAGAATGTAAAATGGTTATGAGCAATGGTAAGACTAACCAATAGGTACTAATGGAATTGTCTTTAGTGCTTAAAAAGGGGATAAAGTTCTTTGTGATTAAAGACAGGCTTTGGGTGATAAGGGCTTCCCTGGTGGCTCAGACGGTAAAGCATCTACCTGCAATGCAGGAGACCTGGGTTCGATTCCTGGGTCGGGAAGATCCCCTGGAGAAGGAAATGGCAATCCACTCCAGCACTCTTGCCTGGAAAATCCCATGGACGGAGGAGCCTGATAGGCTACCGTCCATGGGGTCGCAAAGAGTCGGACACGACTGAGTGACTTCACTTTCTTTCTTTCTTTCTTTCTTTCTTTGGACGATAATGACCTTTCAAAGATAAATAGCTTTATGGTACTAAATGAAGACAGTGAGGGTGGCCCAGGGCTATGTGACTCTTTTACTATATATACTCTTAGAAATGTTACCTAGTCTCTCGAAATTGATCATTTTTCTAACAGGCAAGAAAACAGTACCAACTTCCAGGTTCTGTAAGTTTCTGCTTCTGAGAACATTCTATAAAATTGTAAAATGGTAATATGTGACACAACATCTTTCAAGATAGTGATGCAAAAGCGCTAGACAAAGCAGTTTAGAGAATATGATGTGAACAGTAGTGATCAGCCAAAGGGCGGCAATTTCAATAATGTATTGGCGCCCACCTTCTCTCCCCTTAACAAGCCTCTGGTTCCACCTTATCCATGGGCTACCACCTCATCCCCCAACACACCCATGATGGGCCCAGACAAAGTTTTCACCCACCTCCTAAATTTATGATGAGAACTAAATGGGCTAATGGTGTGTGCTACCTATTGCATGAATAGCTCTATAAATTATTTCTAGTCTCTTGGTCCTGGGATTATTTTCACCTGTGAGCTGGCAAAAGCTTTTCCTGGAGAGAATAGAAATGTGTTATTATTGTAATGGATTCAGGGCATAGGGGAATGTATATATTGGGGTGTGTGTTTGTGTTTGTATGTATATATATTGGTTTATATACATTTATCTTAAATATATACATTATCTGAATTAAGAAAACATCAATTCTTTTAACATCATATGTTAAGTGCTTGTTTCTCTCAGAGATACCCATAAATGCTCTTATTCATTAATTTCACTGCCTTCTTATGATTGATCTAATAAATGAATGCATGATATAAGATTTTTATGTTATATGCTATGCTTTCATAGAAAGGATATTGTTAAACTTACAAAGTATAAAGCAGAAGACTTGTTTCAATGTTAAAGTGTACTGCTGATGTGTATCTGGTTAGCAATAAAATATATAATATGCTAATGATTAACTTCGTGATCTCTGTGGTTTTTTCTTCCAGAACTTGAGGAGTCCAGACAGAAATGTCCACCTTGGTGGTACAGATTTGCACACACATTCTTGATCTGGAATTGCTCTCCATATTGGATAAAATTCAAAAAATTTATCTATTTTATTGTAATGGATCCTTTTGTAGATCTTGCTATTACCATTTGCATAGTTTTAAACACATTGTTCATGGCTATGGAACATCACCCAATGACTGAGGAATTCAAAAATGTGCTCGTTGTGGGAAATTTGGTAAGTCTGTTAATGTGTATTATGTACCCAGAACGTCTCTCTTTGGTTGTCATGATTATCATTCCTGTTTTTTTTTTTTCTTAAGTCAGATGGATATTTAGCTAGTTAGTTATGCATGTTCAGGATTCATAATGTGAATCATTGTACAGAGAGAAGTTTCTGGTAATAAACACTATGTTAAAGTAATTCTGCAGGCATATTGAGGTCTATGAATAACAGCATTATCTCCGTAATTGGTCACCATCTTGGGAGTAAATATGTGTGTTTTCTGACAGGCATGTCTGTTAGCAGCAACACTTTGAAAACTTGATACTTTCTAAGCCATTTTATAATTATTTTGCAGCTTACTTGTGAGTACATACCCTACAAGTTTTCAGAAAAACTACAGACACTTTGTTTTGACATATAGGCAAAGGATTCAGGCCTTTGGAATCCCAAAGTCCTTAGTTTGAGTCCTGGTTTTGCCTCCTACTTGTTATATGACCTTGGGAAAAAATTTTAATATCTATACTCTTTCATTTTCTCATTTATGTGATAATAGTATTTTCTTTATAAAATAATATTTTATTTTTAATATAACAATAATGCTTTATTTATATTACATATATAAATAAAATTAATGCTTATTTATTAATATTTATTGAGAGGAATGAAGACTTTCTACTTATTAGCCAGGCATATAGTAAGTACTTAAACCTGTTTTCATCAGTCATCACCATCATCATCGTAATCATCATGCTTTCTTTTTTTTAAAATTTTTGTTGGAGCATAGTTGATTTACAATGTTGTGTTAGTTTCTGCTTTACAGCAAAGTGAATCAGTTATACACATGACGTATATCTACTCTTTGTTAGAATCTTCTCCCATATGGGTTGTAATAGAGTATTAGGCAGAGCTCCCTGTGCTACACAGTAGCTCCTTATTAATTATCTGTTTTTTATAATCATCATGCTTTCAATGAATCAGCAGAAACAAGCCTTAAGAACAAAAATATTTAGAAGTCAAAATGATTAAACTGGACACAGAAGAAATAACGGCAGCCTAGAAGGGATCTGTAAGCTTCAGGAAGATATAGGATTCTGTTAGGAAAGTTGATGCCAGAGTGACCTCTTAAATGGGCAGTGGTGATCACACTCAATTAATGCCTTATGGCAAACAGAAAGTGCTAGTTTCCAGCAATCTGCATAACCAGGCAGAAGTTCTATTTCACAGCCAAAAGGTCCCAGGGTGTAACTCTTAATCAATCATGAATAACTCTGGATGTCTTTGAAAAATGTCTGTATAAGATAATTTTGCTTTTGCCATGGTCCCAAATCAATTGCTATTTGAAGTCAAAGAGTGTTTCTGAGTTGGTCTTCTATCCAAAATTTCTTACACATATTCCACGGCAGGATGTTTAAACTCATGTGCCCTGAGTTAGCATTCTTCTTTCTATTCCTAATTGCAAAAGGGCAGGACCGTCTAGTTTCTAATTGTTGGTAGAGGTCAGATCATGAATACCAGTACCTTCTCACTGAGTTGTCTGTATCACTGTGAATCCACAAATGATTCATCATGTTTCTTGTCTATACAGTCCCAAGTCTGGGTGCTCCCTGCCAGTCTTCTTGATGATGTATTATTTTACAAATGACTCACAGTTATAGAGCTAACCATTTCCCTTTGAACCTTCTTTGCTGTTTCTTTGAATCAAATTGTACCCAAGTGATTTATAAGACTTCTGCTGTTGCCTTTTTAAATGAGTCCTTTTGATGCCATGTCATAAATTAATGATGTTTTGTGATGTACTATTGTGTCAAAGCTTTAGAAATCTTTGGGGCTTCACTGGTGGCTCAGAGGATAAAGAATTTGCCTGCAATGCAGGAGCCCTGAGTTCAACCCCTGGGTTGGGAAGATCCCCTGGAAAAGGGAATGGCTACCCGCCCCAGTATTCTTGCCTGGAGAATTCCATGGACAGAAGAGCCTGGCAGGCTACAGTCCATCAGGTCATAAAGAATCAGACATCACTAAGTAGAAAATCTTACTTTAGCTGCCACTGTATCGATTAAATACTTTCTCCTCTTCTACTGATACATCTTTGGAGTGAGTCAACTTATTCCTTATTACTCTAACAGCAGTCAGACCAAAAAAAAGACTGGCTCAAAGTTTCAGTATCAATATGTTTCCTTTTTACTATCTTCCAGAATAACTTGTTGACATAAGTTATTTAATAAGTGTTTTACAAAGAGTGCCTATCTTAATTTTCAAAGGTTTTATGTATCAGAGATTTTAGTGTGCTCTTCTAAAATGCTCTCTAAAGGTGATGAAAACTGATAGAGTCAGAGCTTCTTAACTCTTCAATGCTTATAGCTATAGGAATAGTGATAGTTGGTTTATAGGATTAAATGAAACAATAATATATGTTTATAAAGTATCTTTATAAAGCACATTGTCTGAAACACAGTAAATGCTGCACAAATAGTCATTATCATCATTAGGTTGTTTTCATACCTTTTAATACTAGATATATATTTTATTTCTCGTGTAGGTCTTTACTGGCATCTTTGCAGCTGAAATGGTTTTAAAACTAATTGCCATGGATCCATATGAGTATTTCCAAATAGGATGGAATATTTTTGATAGTCTTATTGTGACCTTAAGCTTAGTGGAACTTTTTCTATCAGATGTGGAAGGATTGTCAGTTCTACGATCATTCAGACTGGTAAATATAGACCCAACTTTGCCTTTATATTCTATGTATAAAGGGGTGATTCTTTGGTTTCACATTACTATTTTTTTTTTTAACTTTTGGAGATGTGATTCAAAATATAAGGTTAGATCTCAGTAGCTAGTAAAATGAAGTTCCTTCAGTAGCAAATGCACTTAAAGAGCTCAACAATATTTGAATGTTTTAATTTTGGGATCTTGAAGACATATTCAGTTCTACATGCTAGTATAATGATAGGGCAGTAATTTATATCACAATAAGAAGCTTATGGTTTATAGAATTTCAATCATTATAATATGTTCATAACTTTGTGGATTTCATAAAGTTTATCCCCTCAAAATTGCTGTCTGATGTCAAAAATATTTTTAAAAAAATGACTTTTTAATCCTTTTCCCTCTAATATATTGAACTTTCTCCTTATGTCAGCATGAAAAAAAATTGTGAAAGTATCAGAAAATAGAATTAAGGATAAATGATCAATTCTAAAGGATATAATATCTGATACTGTGATAAGAGATTTCCATAACTATCCTGAACTAAAATTACAGTTTCTTCAAAATATGTGTAGTAATTGTATAGTGGCAAATATAACAAAATAATAGGAATATTGACAGTAGATTAAAAATTAATAATAAAAATAATTGATTTTAACTAGATAATGATAATATTTTAGAATTAAATTTTGAAACAAAGTTCAAGACTGGAAACATTGAGAACTTTTTCATAAAAACTGATAATAAGTTTTGTGTTTACTCTTAGCTCCGAGTTTTCAAGTTAGCAAAATCTTGGCCAACACTGAACATGCTGATCAAGATCATTGGCAATTCAGTGGGGGCTCTGGGAAACCTAACCTTGGTGTTGGCCATCATCGTCTTCATTTTTGCTGTGGTTGGCATGCAGCTCTTTGGTAAGAGCTACAAAGAATGTGTTTGCAAGATCAATGAAGACTGTACACTCCCACGCTGGCACATGAATGACTTCTTCCACTCCTTCCTGATTGTGTTCCGGGTGCTGTGTGGAGAGTGGATAGAGACCATGTGGGACTGCATGGAGGTCGCCGGTCAAGCCATGTGCCTTATTGTTTACATGATGGTCATGGTCATTGGAAACCTGGTGGTATGTAATCGCCTGTTCATACATTTAAAATTCTCCGTAGAAAATTATTATATGATGATATGATCATTTATTTTTATAATTATAGGGTTAATTAGGTCTAAAGCCATTAATTGTAATAGAATATTGACTATTTTAATCCAGTGAAGAACAGAAAAGATAATGAGTTATTGTCTTAATTTCTCTGCCAGATAATGCTTATTTATAGCTTTCACAATATTTATTTTAATGGAAAGTTTTCATTTTTCTACTTCTTTCATTTTGATAGTAATGTCATATGAATTAATCCATGGTTTTCATGTCTTTTAAATGTTGATTCAAACATGAAGCTATGCTGGTAAACAGAATATGATTAAATTAATAATAACAAAATGAATTTATAATGGAACAAGGCAAATGGAAGGCCTAGTCCTGCTGTGTTAGTCATATATAAGACTAGCATCTATAACAAGTATCGGCAAACTGTATGGCCCAAGGGCCAAATCCTGCGCACTGCCTGTTTTTGTATGATTCCTGCAAAGCTAAAATGTTTTCTACATTTTAAAGTAGTTTAAAAATATAAAGAAAAATATTTTTTTGGCACAGGGAAATTAAATGAAATTCAAATTATAGTTTCTATAAGCAAAATTTATTGAAAACAGATATGCTTATTCATTTTCATGTTGTCTGTAGCTGTTTTACTCTACATAGACAGAGATCCTCTGTCCTACAAAGCCTAAATAATTTACTACCTGGCCCTTTTACAGAAAAAGTTTGCCCACCACTACTCTATAGCATCTCTTTTACAAGTGATCTGCTTCTCCATTACTGTTTTCTTAGCTTGTATGCCTTCTGTTTCCTTCTATCTTATACCTACCTGTTGGTGGGAATATTCAAGCTTAGAGGCAGGAGAAAATTGCAATAAAATGCTTTTCAGTGGCTCACTTCAGTTTTCAAAGCCATCATGTTCATTTGATGTAGTTGGTCAGCCAGTCATCAAGTATGGTTGTATATGGTAACAGCCATATGATTAGGACCTTCACTTCCCATTGACTTGAAAACAAGTTGCTAGATTTTTTTTTTTTTTTATCCTTGTAGCCCCCATGCCAGCTTGATAGTTGGTAAGAGAGTAGACGTAAATGTTCTCACTGCAAAAAAATAGTGGTAATTATGAGACATGATGGAGGTGTTCCTTGACACTATGGTGGTAATCATTTTGCTGTCTATATGCTCATCAAACCATGTTGTACACTTTAAACTTATACAATGTAATATGATAATTATATCTCAATTAAGCTGGAAAAGCTAAATCTAATTACAAATTTGAAGGGAAAAAAACTATTAATATTTGCAATGATTAAGAAAACTAAAGGGAAAATGAGCCCTTGGTTTGTCATCACCATTCTTATTAGAACACACACACATCAACGAACATATATTTTATAGCAAAAAATACTTTTTTATTGACAATGAAGACCAACAGGAAAATAGTCTCAAAATTTCTTAATGATTCATCAAATTGATTTCTGTGATTTTCTCTCCCCTCCATCTCAGATTCTTCTCTTAAGCCTGATATATTAACACAGACATTTTTTTACTTATGCTTTTCTACTTACATTTCTGAGAAATTATTCTAGATGTGACCAAAATTAGTGGTGAGTCCTTTTTCCTCAGTTTGGTATAATTTTGATTGTTTAAATGTGAAGTAGATGTTTCTGGCCATGAAAAGACTTACACGAAAGGGTTTTTCAGTTATCTTTTTTTTATATAAAATATTTTTAAAATATAATTTACATATTTTGAGCCCTCTGTGAGAATTTTTTAAAAAATAATATTCAGTTTACTTGTACCCTTACCTCTAGGAGGAAAACAGAAATGGTTTTGCACACAAAATTTTGCTTCAAGGACAGGAGTTATCCTGACCTGTTTTATAATATTTTCCAGGGCCAAAATGATTGACAGTAAAGCCACCCAATCATAATGCCATTATCTCATTTGAATTGGGTTCAATGGGCAGATCTTTTTCTTTGCTTTAAAAGTCTCATTAAGTTGCAAGTTGGCACAATTCTTGGACAGAATATTTTATTACAGGAACTCTGAAAGCATTGTATGTTCCACTTATTGCAATAAGTGAAGTTTATCTTCTGGGAAAAGTAAACGCAGATCTTGGCTTGTTACCTTCAGCACAACAGACACTAGTCACAATTTTCTTGTTCTACTTGTTTCTCACAGGTCAAATATTAAGTAAAGGCAAATGTCAAGAGGGCATTTTAGGTGCATAAAAGGGAATTTGGACACAGGTTTTCTGCTATAGAAATGAGTTTAGGAATGACATCACAGTAATGGTGAGGGAGCATTCTCTTTGCTCCTCATGCTGGCCCTTTAAGGCTCGGGCTGACCTCTGCTCCAGCGTTCACAGAGGCTCACACATGGGAGATTGATGAGAACTCTAGCTTCTCTGCTGCCCCATCCTGTGTTCTTATCTATGGATGAAGATGTATAGAGCTCTTCATTGCTGGTTTGGATTTTGGCCTATATTTCAGAAAACTGTATTTATGTTCTTTTTTATTTCCCATCTCCCTGTTTCTCCAACCCTATTCTCCTCCTGACATAGGTCCTCAACCTATTTCTTGCTTTATTACTGAGCTCATTTAGTTCAGACAATCTTACAGCCATTGAAGAAGACACTGATGCAAACAACCTCCAGATTGCAGTGGCCAGAATTAAGAAGGGAATAAATTACGTGAAACAAACCTTACGTGAGTTTGTTCTAAAAGCATTTTCCAAAAAGCCAAAGATTTCCAAAGAGATTAGACAAACAGAAGATCTAAATTGTAAAAAGGAAAACTACATCTCTAACCGCACACTTGCTGAAATGAGCAAGGATCACAAATTCCACAAAGAAAAAGATAAAACCAGTGGTTTTGGAAACAGCATGGACAAATACTTAATGGAAGAAAGTGATGGTCAGTCATTTATTCATAATCCCAGCCTCACAGTGACAGTACCAATTGCACCTGGGGAATCTGATTTGGAAATTATGAACACTGAGGAACTTAGCAGTGATTCAGATAGCGAATACAGCAAAGGGGTAAGATTGTTTTTTACATATATTGTTTAATGTTATTTATTATGAGTTAAAATTTCAGATTTTTGCTGTCATGAATTCTTTTCTAATATGCATACTAATAGGTACTTTGTGAATTTGTACAGTAACTTCCTGAAGGTTCACGTGGTAAGGTTTTACCTACTGGTTCTTAATAACTGATACAATCTTATTTAGCTAGATTTGAAAGTTTGGGAATATGTAAGTCTTCCTTTCCTTTATTCCGTTTGTCATCAACGGTAAAGTCATACGCAGTCTGCTTTAATAGTGTCTGTTGAATCCACAGCTCTTCTCCATCCCCTTTACCTTTGCCCTCTGCTTGGCTAAGCCATTTCCACATGGTGTCCCCACCGATATCTCTGCCTTCATTTTCCATCTACTCTAATCCATCTGTTTGATTAATTTTACTCAGGTCCAATCCTAATCACATCACTCCTTTGAAGTATCCTTGATCCCCAAGATAGATTTGAATTGTACACTGTAGGTAAAAGCCTTCATATCATGCCCTCACAACCAACTGACTGGCTGTGTCACCCTGGGGCTCCATACCCCTGAACCAAGCCAGTTTTCTTCTGGGCCACATACAACTCACAACCTGTGTGATTTTGCTTGGGGTCTCCTTCTTCAGTCAAAATCCTGAGTACGCCCTTTAAGACACAGCCCTCAGTTTCCTTGTATATAAAATTATTAGCCCTTATTAGGAGCTAGGTGACGGTTAAATGAATTGCACATGTAAAATGCTTAGAACAGTATTCACAGTGCTCAGAAGTTGTACTGATTATTTAGCATTATATTTTATATTCTTAAAAAATTATTATATGCATCAAATAGTACTATAAACTCATTGAGAACAGGAAGCTTCATTACAACTTTTTTGTATCCTCCTTCCCCACCTCCAGGGGCATATATTCAAAGTATTATTGAGCTGCATTTTTATTAATATAGAATATAATCATAAGTGAGTTTTATGACAGGATTTTTATGGCATCTCTCTAAAGTTTTAAGATACCATTTTACAATATTTTTCCTCTCTTTAGGTCACATCTGAAAATATTTGACACGTATTTCCCAAACATCTTCTATCTGCTTGGCCCTATATTAAGATCTGGGTTTCCCAGGTGGCACAGTGGGAAAGTGAAGAATCCACCTGCCAGTGCAGGAGACCCAAGAGATGTGGGTTCAGTCCCTGCATTGGGAAGAACCGCTGGAGTAGGAAATGACAATCCACTCCAGTATTCTTGCCTGGAGTATTCCATGGACAGAGGAACCTGGCAGGCTACAGTCCTTGGGGTCACAAAGAGTCAGACATGACTGAGTGAAGGAGCACACCACACACACACATATTAAGACCTATCCTTCTTAAATTTAGAGTGGATTTTGGAAAAAGATACACAGCTCTGTGTGTATGTGTGCACATGTGCATTGGCCATGTAACCAATACTAGGTACATAGTAAATGCTTAATACTTATTCACTAAATAAATACATGATTAATAAATTATGAATATATGTTTTAAGTAGCCAAAGAAATTATCTCCAAGATCACAAAGTAAGGAATAAAATATTTTATTTTTTATTTTAAAAATCTTTGCATGGAAGAGGTTAATAACTCCAAAGATTCAGAAGGTATAGTTGTTTTGGTTTGAAAGTAGAAAATTCGATTCCTCATACCCTGTGCAGAAGCAGTAATCTGGGTCTAGACTCATGTGAAAAGAAAAACGAATTCAATTACCCATTTTTCTGCCTACAAAGTTTAGAGTTGTAAAACCCTAACTGCCTAGCAGACTTTCTGAATAAGCTTAGATTCTGGGTGTTAAAGCACTGGGGTAGCTTGGGCTTCCCTTGTGGCTCAGCTGGTAAAGAATCTGCCTGTAGTGCAGGAGACCTGGGTTCGATCCCTCGGTTGGGAAGATCCCCTAGAGAAGGGAAAGGCTACCCACTCCAGTATTCTGGCCTAGAGAATTCCATGGACTATACAGTCCTTGGGGTCGCAAAGACTGAGCACGACTGAGCAACTTTCACATTTGAGAGGAATAATTTCTTACCTGGTCATTTTTTCTTTGCTCAAAGCCTGTGGCTATCCTTACATGGATCTCCTTAAGTCGCTGGCAAATATCATATTCTTAGTATGTTGAATTATAACATTTTAAAGGGAATCTAATAGACCTGTCCCATATAGCACCTCATTTTCTAATTCAGAAAGCCAGTAAGAGAAAGCAACTTTATCTACAGTTATGAAACTCGTTCAGGGCAGAGCAAAATCAAGTCCCAGTCTTGATGTGCATAAGTCTGCCTTTATTCTCCTGTCTTTGTCCCTTTCAGGGATAAAACTCACATTCCTAATGGGGTTCATACCCAGTTTGTCTCCCCTGGGATACTGAGCCATGCTTCTGAAGAACTTACATATCCTGTGGTATCCAGAGGAGGTTTGTGATGACATAGTATCCAACTCGGAGAAGGCAATGGCACCCCACTCCAGTACTCTTGCCTGGAAAATCCCATGGACAGAGGAGCCTGGTAGGCTGCAGTCCATGGGGTTGCTAAGATTTGGACACAACTGAGCAACTTCACTTTCACTTTTCACTTTCATGCATTGGAGAAGGAAATGGCAACCCACTCCAGTGTTCTTGCCTAGAGAATCCCAGGGACAGGAGAGCCTGGCGGGCTGCTGTCTATGGGGTCGCACAGAGTCGGACACGACTGAAGTGACTTAGCAGCAGCAGCAGTATCCAACTGTCTATAATTAATGATTTCATCTATAAGTTATTTGGTACTGAAATAGACTATTTTAACCATTCATAAAATTACTCTGCCACCTGTCCCATAAACCTTTCCTAAACCTAAAAAGCATGAAATTTAGTGCACTTAAACTGTGTTATCCAAAGACCATTTGATGGTAACTTAATATTTTTAATTATCATTGAGTTTTTTTATGACATTGTAGTCATAACTACTTGAGAAAAAATACATTTTTTCTATTTCATAGAAATGGAAATACATGGCATCATTTTCAGGAGCTTGAGGCTACCTTGTAGGTCATAATTTAAAATACATAAACTAGTTTCTTTAAGTCATTTGCACAGTATTTGAGTTGGTAAGCTCTAAACAAATTGGAGAAGGAAATGGCAACCCACTCCAGTATTCTTGCCTGGAGAATCCCAGGGACAGAGGAGCCTGATGGGCTTCCGTTTATGGGGTCGCACAGAGTCAGACATGACTGATGCAACTTAGCAGCAGCAGCAGCAAACAAATGTTAGGTATCGTGTTTATTATTGTATTCATCATCATTATTAGCCTCTAGAAATTCAGATTTTAAATTATGGGCTTTGAAATTTTGTCCTTAAGACATTTTCCATGACATATCTCAAAAGTGTGTCACCCTGAGTGTATTCAAACCCGCTTGACTATATACTGGACTTGAGAAGTAATGAAATTTCAAGATCTATAAGAAATTTGTTACGTAGTATTAAGCAGTTGCCAACTGTAACAACCTGCATCTAGTCTTCCTCTCCAGTGCCTTGTGATTTAAATGTTTCTAGTTATGACTTGGTTTTATTTTTCAATTCAGAACACTAAAAGGAATTCACATTTCCTTATTTACCTGAAGTGTTTCTACATCATTTCAGGCTAAGCTCTCTGCTCTAATTCCCCTAATCTTCAGCTCCCATTGAGTTCCCAGTTTTTTAATTGCTTATTCTCTCCTTTGTATCTTTCCTATATTTTCATCTTTGAAATAATTCTTGATGAACTTTTCCCAAAAAGGCAAATCATGATTATCCAACAGAAAATATTGCCCAACTGAATGTCGGTTATTTAAGTCTTAAGCACTACCTGGAGTATGGTGAAGAAGGCAGCCTCTGGAGAGAGAATTCTTGCCTTAGATCTTAGCCTTAATATTTACTGTCTCCATGGTTTGAGCAATTTACAAAATCCTCTGGTTATTTTTTTCTAGTTTACTTACATGCAAAATAGAATTATAATCAAGATTACATTATTTGGGTAAACAAACAAGTGCTTGCTGAAAAATAAGTGCCCAATTAACAATTGCCATAGGTATGAAATTGAGTAGTCATGTACATACTGTAAGCAGCTATTTGCTACAGGTTAAATTTTTATGTGTAAAGACAAATGTAGGAGCTTGTTGCAAATGCCCGTTCTGGGCTGCATCCTGCAAATGCTCTCTAAGTCTGGATGCACTCAGAATCCTTGCCGCGGTGCTCCCAGTGACCACTGTGATGGATTGGTGGGCATAAATGAACCTAATTCATCTCTGGCTTGTCTTGATCCAGGTTTCTGAAAATTCATTTTCTTTATTCAAGGGCTGGGGATATATTCTACATTTGTCTGTTTAAGAATCTGCATTTTGAACAGGGGGAAATAACATCTCTGACCTTTCCTACTTTCCCCTTCCCCATCTGGAAAATAAATCCACCCTGTCTGTTATGACCTAACATCCTTTTTTTCTTTTTTCTGCCCTCTTCTAGCATTAGCTCTCAGGCAAGTTTTCTTCTTCTGATAGACAGTTAGATATATACACTCCAGAATGAAGGCAAAATACTTTGTCATCAAACACCTTATCAGAAAATGACCAGAGATGAGTTCAAGTAAGGTGTTGAGTAAAATATCTTAAGAGTTTTGAGGCAATAATTGGCATTAGAACGCCAGCATTTCTCTGAGGATGAGTCTGTCTCAGAATCAAGAAAGACATGCTGTCATCTCTAGGGACCCATGAGAATAAGGCTCCTGTCACTGCTTCTCGGAATACACGCTGAACTGATGGCCACCCTCAGAATCAATCTCCTCCTGGGGTGCAGTGCAGCCCTCGGCAAACATTAACACACTGCAGATTTTCACCATTAGCATTGAAGTGCTTCATTATTATGAGCCTCAAATGAAGCATGAAATGCATCCATTCATTCAATAAATATTTATTGAGATCTACTATGCTCCAGGCATTGTGCTAATAGTTGCTTAGAGAAAAAAAAAATTTTTTTTCAGCCAGGTGCAATAATTCAATGTGATTGGCATCTGGCTTAATTTTTTTTTCTGTTTTTAAATCGTGCCAAATCTCAAAATTGAAAGTTGTAAAAAACTAAATTACTAAGCTTTTTTTAATGGAGAGCTCTTTCTTAGAGGGTTAAAGGGACATCCTTTTGTTTTCCGTTATTACAGATTACTTCCTTTTTTGCTTTCAAGATGAAAGAAAAATAACCAGTTTATAGACTTGTGATGTTAATTATAGACTTGTGATGTTAATTTTGAATGTGTGTGTAAATTTCAGGGGAAAACGTTAAATTTATCCATTTTATTTCTCCAAATATTTTAAAACATAACAGTCATGTGGTTTTTGGAATAAATTCTGACAGGTTTCAGAGACGCTGGTAGCTATGAATCTAAAACCCTAAATCTTCTTTAATGCTCTTTTGACGAATGTATTATCAATGCTTGCTAAAGTGAATTTGTTCATCTTGTGTACTCAGCAGAGAGGAAAACATCTCACAGAAAGATCTCCCCATTCATTCTTCCTCTATCCAAATGCAAATACTTAGCTTTCCTCAGTGGTTTTTCAGTGTTTTGAAACCAAGTTGTGATGGAGCTAGCAGAGGTCCTTAGAGAAAGGAGAGAGAGCAATGAAACTTTCAAATTTACCTAATCAAACTTCTCACCTTCAAGGGAGTGTCATTTAAAACATTGCAAAAACAGTTATGCAAAATTTATGTTCTTAAAGGAAGTGAAGGCCACCTAAAGCCCTCATTCACTTTGATTATTGTGGGAGAAAAAATTGCAAAGGAATCCATGAGTAAATATTCCATTAACTGTGGCTATTCATTTTTTCAACTTCCATTTCCTAAGCACCTGCTTGTTGCCGTATGCCTGCCGGATTCTAGAAAGACGTCAGCAGTGTACTCATTTCCTCAGGAGATGTGGTTCAGAGTCTTCTTGGTCTATGGTGTTGTAAAGTGTTGTAAGTGGTAAAGAGTAAAGCTAGGTTCCTACCTTTGAGTTAAAACACCCACAAAAATCAGGAATTATAAATATATATATAAAAATAATTAAAACAGATTTTTTAGAAAACATATTGAGGCAGGATAAGGATAGGGTGACTAACCTTGACAATAAATTGGAGTACTTCACAATGGGGATGCCAGTTGAAGTATGTTTTATGATAAAAAGAATTCATCAGGTGAGAGAAAGAGTAGGGAGAGAAGGGGAGGAATGGAGGGAGACAGAGACGAAGAAGGACAAAGAAACACCTTTCTGGTAGATGTAAAAGGCCCAGCCTGTGTGGAAGCATCCAGATACAAAAACACCCATTAAAGACATGAGAGGATGGCCACATAGGATGCAGTAGGTGACTGAGGTTGATTGGAGCCAGATAGTGAGTGACGACTTACTGTGATTTGGAGATTGAAGTAGGTTTCTTTTTATTTAACAGAAAGGGAAAACTTTGTCTTGTTGTGTTATTCTTTGTTGTTAGCAGACTTCTACTTTTAAAGGAAGTTTGGGGGTGTAATAAAGGTGAGGAAGCAGAGAGGATGGAAAGTTGTTGCAACCGTCCTAAGGACACTTGATGGAGGCTCAAGGTCAGGGAGTGATGGTGACACTTGGGATAAGTGAAAGACACTTCCAAGCTAAACTATAAGGGCTCAAGGTCTGGATATGTGAATTATGAGCTGTTTCAAAGGGCATATTCATTTTCTGTGGCTGCCATAACAGCGTATCAGAGACCCGGGGCTTTGTACAACAAGAACTGTATTCTCTGATAGTTCTAGAGGCTGTAAGTCTGAAACTTATGTGTCAGCAGGGCTATGCTCTCTCAGTGGGCTCTAAAAAGGATTCTCCCTTGCTTTTTCCTAGCTTCTGGTGGTGGTCTTTCATCCTTAGCCTTCATGATTAGCAGCTGCATCACTCTGATCTCTGCTTCTTTTGTCACATGGGATTCTTCCTGTCTTTTCTTTTTATAAGGACACTAATTATATTGGATTAGGGCCCACCTCAGTGACCTCATCTTAACTTGGCTACATCTGCAGAGACCCTCTTTCCATGTAAGTTCATATTCAAAGGTAACAGGCATTAGAACTTCAACATATATTTTGGAAGATACAAAGTAATTCATAATAAAAGAGTTTTGGCTTAGACGACTGGATGGATATTGATGCTGTTAAAAATATGCAGGAGGGAAATATTAAGGGGGTAGGGGAGAGAGAGTTTAATTTGGGGACATCTTAATTGTATTCTACTCACAGGATAGCTAAGTGATAGTGAACAGTAGATATTTGGAGGTTTTAAGAAGATAACTCAGAGTTGTAGACAGCTTGGAATTTTGTATGTAAATTTTAGGTCAGGTTCCCTGGGAAACCAACTGTGAGTAGTGTTTTCAGGTTAAACACCTAACGCCTGTATGAAATGATGGAAGCTAGTTGATTGGGCCGAGGGAGGAGTTGACATGCTCTGCAGTTGTAGCAGAGGGTTCAGCTGGTTCTATAGACATCGCTGGTATGTATGAGCCTTTGGAGTAATCCCAGATCAAAGCAAGGCTCAGGACCTGTGTGCCCTGAACCCATCAGTCATTGGATACAGGTTCTCCCTCCACTCTTCCAGGGAAGGGAGTATGACCTTGGGTAAGGCAGCTCCCTTCTGTATTTCATTTCCCAGAGAGGGACTCAGCTGTGAGCCTTCAGCTGCCAATACTCCTAGAAGGTGGAGGAATGAGTAGCTTGTTTGAAAGGCAGATCTGGGCAGTGCAACCACAGTATCCACTGCAATACAGGGACCACAGGAGGAAGAGGACAAGTGAATAACTTGACAAGTGGACATGAAAGCAAGCACCAAAGAGACCAAGGAGAGAATGTATATATTAGCCACTTTCATATACGCTATATAACTTTCCTCCTTACAGCAACCTGGGAAAGAGGGTGATGTTAATCTATATTCACAGATAACTAAAATGCTAAAGCATTAAGAAATAGTGCAGGTTAGTTGCTGATGTTTCTGAGAGTCATTTTAAATTTGAACTCCAGGCTTTAACCACCTCTAATACATATCATGGAAAGGCAAAAGCATGAGTAGGAATGTATTCTCTGTTATATCCCTGCAATGCTGCAATTCATGGTCAGATTTTCTGTTATAATGGTATTGTGCATTTGCTGATTCATGTTCAGTTTCTAGTCCTCCTTAGTGCTAATTTATTAGCTTATAGTCTACTTTCAAAATATAACACAAAGCAGAACAAAGCACATTCCATGAGAAAATGAGAAGCCAGTCCAATGAGGATGCGTTGAGTAACGGATTCTATTAGATTGAAGGCACATGAAAGGAAGTGGCACCTAAGCTAGACATTAAAGAATGGAGATCATATTTTTGTGTGAATGTGGTAGGGATGGAAACCCCAGGCAGAGGAACAAACAGTCGTGCTATTCATCTGATTCACTTAATCACTTATCCATCCACCCATTCATCTATTCAGTATTCAGTTTCTGCAAGCCATCATGTTTTGAGAAACTTTGTGTGCTTACTTGTTATTGCTTCCTTTTATTGATTTGATACAAATTTTAAATATTTGCAGTCATCGAGGTTGAATATTTCATGTTTTTTACTATATGGTGGTTTATGTTGAATATTTTATGTTTTTTACTATATGGTGGTTTATGTTGAATATTTTATGTGTTTTACTATGTGGTGGTTTTATTACACTGTTGTCAGGTCTGTCTCTCCTAAGATTTTTGTAAAGTTTTTTTCCACTAAGAGGCAGTTGCAGGCAGTTTAGATTTCTTCTCATTATTCCATTTTAGAAAATATATTAATTTTTCCAGAAATTCATTTGATTTGGCAATATTCAATTATGCTTCTGGGGGGAGCTGACATCCCTATCTTTGATGCATAGATTCTTACAAAGACAAACCAGAATACCCCTATAGGATTTCACTTAGATCATCTTTTTGCAGATTGGTTCTAAACTGTTTAAAATTTTTTCCTCTTTATTGCATTTGTTCATGTGTCTAAAAATGATGAAATTTTGGTCTGATGTTTTTAAATCAATGTTTCTTAATTGTTATATTTTGATAAATTTGAAAACATTCCTTTCATGTAATATCGTTTGAAATGTCAAAATTAAATCATCAATGCTAATTTTACAGTATGCTTCAAAAACCATATAGTGGCACTCTCACCCCACTCCAAAATTGAGGATGACTTCCTTTAAAATGTCTTATGAAAAGCAAACAGAATGCAAAAGGTTGCCTTCAGAAATTACAGTATTTAATTCATCTCATAAAAAACAGAATGATATAACTGTTTAGTTCATTGTTTACAGTCTGTGCTATTACTCTGTGGCAAATATATTTCTATGTGTTTAGCATATAGCATGCATTGTCAAATGTAACTAATTTCTACTTACAGGTATGTTGACTTTAAACACTTAAATCAGTTGATTAAGCTGTTCCATCATGCTCCACTTCCACACCTCAGTACCTAACTTTCTTACTTCTCACAGGGGTAAAAACAAACTGGATCCATCAAGGATGCAGCTCTGTGCTTTTAACCAGGCAGAGACATATGTGACCACTTTTACACAGGTTACCTAAAAAAAAATTCATACATATGTATATGATATTTTTTTTCAGTGTCATGCATGCTGTTCAGCTACAAAATCTCTCTGCCTGACCCATTGCAAGAAAGTAGAAACATACAATTGTGCCATAGATAAATTGACATCACAGCATGTCACGGGCAGTTCTATCTATTTTTGTTATTCTCTCGATGACTCCCTTGGTATATCTCTCATGTCCTTAGGTGATTTCAAGTGCATGAGCTATAGATTTTTATTGGATAGATTATTAAAATAAGGTATAGCATGTAACAGAAACCACTGAAGCAGCATTTAATTTAAAAACCTCTATCAACTTCCCCTCCTAATTTAAGCTTTACGGTTGACCCTTGAACAACAGGGGTTTGAACTGCATGGTTCGACTTATAAAGTGATTTTTTTCAATAGTAAATAATACGGTACTACATGATCCATGGTTGGTTGAATCCACAGTTGCGGAACAGAGGATCTGAGGAACCGTGAGTGTGGAGGGCTGACTGTAAGTTTTAATCAGATGTTAGACTGCATGGAGGATTGTGCCCTGACCCCCATGATGTTCAAGGGTCAACTGTATATGTATAGATATATATCATATTAACTTGTCAGGCTTACTGAGATAAGAGTAGAGTTTTAATATTCTCACCATAACAACAACAACAAAAACGGTGATTATGTGAGGTGAAGGATGTGTTAACTAACCTTATTATGGTAAACATTTCACCGTATATTCATGTAATCTAATCACCTTGTTTACCTTAAATTTACACAGTGCCATATGTCAATTACATCTCGGGGGAAAAATTAAGATTGTCACATTAAAGTCAGTAAATTAAAATTTTATTAAGAAATATTTTGTGGGAGTATTATTTCAGGTATAAACATAAAAATCTTGTAACAAGAAAAGACCATTCTAGTGCTGGTCTATAATTCACAGGTTAAGGAAATTGAGGCTCGTGCAGTTTCTGAGGACGCATGTAGAACCCTGAAGACAGAGACAGGGTTACCCAGCTTCTAGGCCAAACTTTGCATATATTTTGAAATAGTTTTAAGCAAAATGATAACTAGGGCTTTATTCCCTTATTGATTCAGTAATTAACATTTGATTTTTATTTGATCATATGTAAAGTATATCATTAATAATTTACTGGGCCTATGAATGAATGAGTTATAAATGCCTGAAATGATTAATTTGATTCCAGAATCAATTTTATACACTGATGAGAGTAAGTTTCTGATTATGTACATTTGGCCCCCTGTACCTATGGGTTCTGCATGTGCAGATTCAATCAGCTAGGGATCAAAAATATTCCAGAAAAGTCCAAATAGCAAAACATGATTTACCTGCATGCCAGCAAGTATTTACATGCATTTGCATTGTATTTACAACTGTTTACATAGCATTCACATTGTATTAGCTATCATAAGTAATTTAGATATGATTTAAACTATAAGGGATATATAAAGTATAAAGGATGTACATAGGCTATATGTAAATACTATACCTTTTTATATAAGGGACTTGAACTTATGCAGATTTTGATATCTTCTGTGTATATCTGTGATTATCTCATAAGGAGATAGATACACAGAGTAGCCTCAAGAAGATAAAAAGTTTAAGTGGAACATATTATGAAGTGGACACTAAATCTGTCAATAAGACATAAAACACTTTCTTAAAATTAGAAACAGATTAATATGAATTGCTATAACTAAAGTCTAACATATAAAAAATATGCTACTCAGATATAATATCTTGTTTTAATTTTAGTATAGCTTGTTGAATGACTGAACTGGAAGGAAAAACCCATGTTAATAGGAATCATGCTTTTTTTTATACTTAATAGAGTTCATGTTTTTAATTTATTTGTCATTGTTAGAATGTTTCTATTACTGTTTTCAATAATGAAAGCAAAACTTTATCCTGAAGTTCATACGCTCTAGGAATAATAATGCTCAGTTTCAAATTTAAAAAGAAGCATATAGTTTGTTCTAGTTTACTTGCAGTTAATTTTAAAGGAATTCCTGAGTAAAAGACATATTTTTGTATTTGAGATTGATGATGATTTAGAGGCAATATTGTCTTAGAAAACTATTTTGCTCCAAAGTGTAGTCAGTCCTCCTTCTAGAACCTAAGTAAAGATACATACATATGCAATAGAATCTATATATGTATAGGTAAAACACTATTTTTGAGAAAACTATGTTTAGAAATACATATAGATACACACATATATATGCATGTATGTGTGTATGTGTGCTTAATTACTAAATTATTATTACTTTTTTCTTGTTATCAAACTATATTAGAGAACATGAGGTGCATATTAAGGAATGGTCATTCTCTAGATAAAGGCTCAGTTGCAAAGAATGACTTGAAATATTTTCTTTGGCAGAAAAAATATATTTTTATCAGTGCCAAATTCTATTTTTACACTGTGTTTTCAATATTAGAAGCCTGGATATATTTTTAAAAAATGGTAATTGTTGTATTATTGGAATTGTCATTCCTTGTCCTTCCTCCTTACAAGTGGATAGTTTTAGGAAATAGTATTCATCATTCAGAGGTACAGGCAGTTTGTTCTTCGTCATTTCTTTTTTTATTATTGATAATTTGTAGCGATCTTAAGTCACAGAGTACGTGCTTTTACCTCACATTTTGCTGTCATGTTTGCCTGTGTCCCGATCCTTATTTACCAACTTGCAGTATTCTAGCAGGCCTCAAAAGTAGAACTGTTTAAATATTTGTTCCCAAAACTTTTAAGGTATTCTTTCTGATTTGACCCACTGCATTCCAGCTATTTATATACTCTTCTCTGCAAATAGCACAAAGCCCCTGAATACCAATTGTTGTTTTACCTTTCAAGACCTTGAATGCCAGGGTGAATGCCATTTTCCATTAGAAAGAAGTGGATGAAACTGTAGGATCTGGCTGGGAAGTCTAAAACCAGTCCAATCTTCTTATATGACCAAACTTTCTTGCATTTTTTTGTTTGCTTTTATATGCAAGATCGTATCTTTCAGTCGCATAAATTGTCATGTATTGGACAGAAATTACCCTAGGTACAAGACTTTAAGAAAACAAAGAACTTTTAGTAAAGTGTTTGCTTTGAGTTTCCTGGTGGTGACTGAGATTTTACTTCATTATTTCTCCATTATCTAAAACTATAAACCAATTGATCATAAGATGGAACTGTTAAGTGGGTTTCCTGCTGAATGAACAACAGCTGTTCCCCCAGAGCCTATGCAGCTTCTCTAATATCAATAAACAAAACACTAGGAAAGGAAAAACTCTGTTTTCTTGTCCTTTATTTTAGAAAGTGCTGGTGTTTTAGTGCCCTTAATGTGGAGCCCTATGCAAGGTCACAGGTATGGAGCCCTGTACCAGGGTCACAGGATAAAAATCTCTGGAACTACCAAGCCCCATAGCAACTGTTTCCATGAGCCTCTGGATCTAAACTGGCCAGTTCCCTGACCCCATATTAAGTAAAATACCCACCCTATTATCCACTCCATAGTATCCTAACCAATCACCCAGTGCCACCATTCCAGTAGGAATTTTCTCTGTCTTGAGACTATAAAAAGTGGCTGCTAGCCTGCAAAAGGGTTCGGCTCTCCCTTGAGCCAGCCCACTGTTCTAATGGTGTCTCTCACTCTAATAAACTTTACTCTCTGCTCATTCTGTCTCATGTCTGGAAATTCTTTTCCAACCCGCACACAGACCACAACATTTTTGGTGGCCCGTACTTGGACTTGGGGTCTCTTCCCCTACCTCCTCACTTCTCCTTTCTCATAAGGACCCTCTGCAAACAGGCAAGTGGCTGTGGAAGCAGCTGAGGAATTCTGGCCAGGGTTACTCTCCAGTGTAACTCTCCACAGTGAGCGCCACTGCTCACTGGGCCCCAGTAGCTTCCGTCCAAATGGGTGATAGTCTCTCTGACTCCTTTCCAACTGAGGAATAGGCCGACCAATATTGCTCTGGGGCTTGGTCAGTTCCAGAGATTTTTATCCTGTGGCCTCGGTACAGGGCTCCACGCCTGTGAACTTGATATAGGGCTCCACACTTAACTATGTGAGAAAAGAATTTAACTAGTAAATAAACTATTTTGTACTAACCTAAATGGAAGCAAAATGAAAATTTAGACCACAGAGAGGAAAAAATATTTAATATTCCACTGATGAATGATATCTGGTATCATTGATGAATGATGTCTGGTTGCAAAGATACAACTGAGCTAGGAAACTGAACTTAACTGATCTGGTACATTTTTTACCTTGGAGCATTATGTTTTAAATATAATCTTGAGAGAAAGCAGAATTCCAGAGAGACCAGAAGAGGATTTGAGGGGCTTTATGGGGCCCAGAAGCTAAATCATGTAAAGAAAATAAATACCATTACTCTCAAGATAAAAACAAACATACAAATGGTAATATCATAGGTAATCTCTAGTTTTAAAAGTGCTGAAGAGAGTAGTGTTTGCCTTTCTGTAGAAGGTGGGGGGAAAAAGGGGGGCCTTTCAATTGCAAGAGAGAGGAAAGCATATTTTGGCTTTAAATTCAAGTTATCCGGTAATAGAATGGTAAACTTGGAAAACTGGACTTCTAGTCACACAGAGCATAGTATAGAATTCTATCTATAGAATTCTTCTCTAAAGGTGCTTTGATCCTTTGTTATAAAGTTTACCATTTTACTCACTGTAGATTCAGAAACTTCACTATATGTATAAATTGTAAAACGAGGCTGTAAAGTTAAAAGATGCGTGATACTGGATCTAACCAAGTCTTTGAATCTAATAAAGTCTTCCTTGCTTACCGACGTACAGTGGAGCTTTTTATCACTAATGCTTCCCATAGTTTTTTGTCCTTTTATGGCCAGCCCTTCCTTTTGATTTGCTTCTTTCAACCTTCTTCCTGTCCCTCGTGTTTCTCTGATTTGATGCTCAGGTGAGATAACTATTCTAGACTGTGCTGTTCAAAGAATATCTTTCTTTTGTTGTGTGAAGCAAACAGCCTTATAATATGTACTTTAAATGTGACATCTTTGGGATGTTTTCAACACCAGCCGTCCTCTTTGAATAAGGCTTTTGTTGACTTCTGTGTTTCCTCAGTGCTCTATGTTGATAGTGTTTTTTGATTTTGAGTGCTAGACTATCAAGTTATTAGACAATCCTACTTCAAACTTCTCAAGATAAAATATGACCAACATTAATGAGCATCCATGCTAGCATGAAGTAGGCTTACAGTGTTAATGTCTATTTCAGGAAATGTCAGTAAGAAATTTGTAAATGACCAACCTAGGGCAGTTTTTCATATGACACCTATATTTAACAGAATCTCTTCTTAAATGCAGTTTTGTAAAAAGCACACCTTCAAGGCAATCAAAAGGAAATGCATAAAGAATAGTTGAGCCTTACTTTGATCATATTTTCAATAGTGAAATAGCTACAGAAGTTTGTAGTCAAGATTAGAATGTTACAAAACTACTTTATTATTTTATGGATACACACTGAATATAGAAAACTATGTCCAAAACACATGTATAATATAATAATTACCTAAAGGAGACATAATCAGGGAGAGAGTGAAGGAGACTTGTATTTTTCATCATATACTACTGTACATTTGAAATTTTTGAGGCAAGTATATAGACTTTATTTAGGAAAGATGGAAAAAATTAGAAAGTACCTACAGTCATACTATACTAGTGATTCTACTAAAAATTATCCTATTTTTACACTTGTTTCCACTTCTGTGTAGAACACCAAAGACGAAAGATTCTCTGTTGACAAGCAAAGAATAGGCAAAAAGTTTATTTCATATTTTACTAAAAATAAAATCAACATGAAATTATAAAATGACCTATTTATAAAACCAAAGGAGAAATTTTTCATTCTGAAGTATTTATTTTACTGCTTTTAGTATAGTATAGTTATTCTTCCATTTCCAAAATCACAAGAAAGAAAGCTAAATAAATAGCAAATAACTGAATTTATAGAAATGAAAATAACCATATAATTATTTAAAATAACACAAATAATTGACTTGATCTTCTCTGTATACTAAATAAGAATAAAAAAACAGTCAGTAGTTAAAATCAGAACACCTACTATGAGATTTGAAAAATTTATCTTCAAGAGAAAAACTTTGTTACAAATGTAAGCCTTTCTATTTACCCTGTTAAAGAAACTTCTGCTTTAGTAAGTATTAAATTTAAAAGCTGAATAGATTAAAACTAAACTATCTATATTGCTAGGACATGCACATAAATATTTGAAAGTATATACAGTACTGAAATTACTACTGTGTAAATACTTAGTACATTCCCAGGAAAGCATTGATTTCCTAAAAACATTCTAAAGATTGAATTTGAAAGCCACAAGAATTTGACTTGTGATACAAATTATAGTACATATTGAATATTTTGATAATTTATGTTCCAGTGAGGAATAATTTTGAATAACTGTCATTTATGATATAAAATCTGAGTCAAACTCTGAGTTTCATTGACAAAAAAAATTGCCATAAAACTTATGGGGGGTACATTTCAATGGCAAGATATGCTTCGTAAAATCATCTTAGTTTTTACTTATAAATTAACTTGGCATTAATCTGCTTTGTTAATGCTCTTTTGAAGAGCGGGATGCTTTCATTAATTTAACCCATGTTACAGCTCTGCGAATTTTAGTCATTTTATTTAGAAGTTATTACCAGGTGAGAGAAAATCATTATAATTATATCCAAGTGGTCAATGTTTTGGCTAAGGACAGTAAGGAGTTTTTTATTCTATCAACTGTTTCACCCACTGCTTTGCCTCAAATCCAAGCCAGTAACTTTTTTTTCAGGATGGCAGTATTTGATTTTAGCTCCACAGAATCAAAGTGTCTTATCTTTCATGTCCCTAAAGGTCAAAATTGAGGGTATCAAATAATTGTAGTCTTTGGATATGGTACTTAAAATTGGTTTTTGTGGTAGTTGGCACAATAGGACATATTAGTAATTACAAATTTCCCCATTGTTTCCAGGAGTAATAAATATTTTAAAACCTTAAGTCTTACGGAATATCCAGTCTTATAATTAATTTGTATTTGCTTTAAAGTAATTTTAGATGAATACAATCAGTTTAAATAACCTACTTCTTAAATGAAATTTTATATTGATATTGTTAATTCATAATATTTTTAAAATCTTTGACATTATGGGAAAAATACTTCTATGCTAATATAGATTAGAAGTATTAATTTTAATAGAGTATTCATAGTTCTTTACTTCAATTATACAAATAGCTTTCCTTACTTCATTGCTTATGCTCATTACTTTATCAACGCCTTTTTTTTACTGATGTTGAATACTGTGTGGTAATAATAGTGTTGAGAACATAATGTGGTACCCATAAAGCACACTTTTAGCTTCCAAGTCATTCACTAAAAGTTAATAGTCTAGGCTGGGCCTGTGATCTTAATGCAATTCAGGAGACTGAAGAATAAATCTAAATGAAATAAGAATTTTCTCCTTTTTAAAACTTGCATTTTTTTGGAATTATTCTTTTAAAAAAAACAAGTAAAGCTGTAATCTTAATAAGAGACTACATGCTGTAATAACTAGAGGTTTCCAATAATCACATGTCATTTAGCAAATGAGAATGAAAATTGAACTCTTCCATTGATGTGCTGCTCCATTATAAAATAATTTTAGGAAAGTCTGACAGAGTTTTGCTACAGTTGCTGTATGTATTTTTTCGAAAACTTTCTGTGTATCTGTGTGTTCGTAAACATCCTGTTTGATCACAAAGTCCTGGGTGGGAAAAAGCCTGTTTGTGTTATGATCAGTTTCATGATCATAATGACAATGAGTTCATTCCTCTCATGTGTTGGTCTGCCGTGTTCAAGTTCATGGAATCTTTGTTTCAGACTTTGCATGTGGTGCGCGCTTTAGTAGCCAGTATCTCTCGACATTATAAATACTAGTTATGATCTCTTCTACTCTATCCTGAAATTCCATCACTAAGATAGGTGATGATGAATAATTGCTATAGATGTTGACATTCTGATTCTGATACAGTATTTGACTTTTTTGTTTGTTTGGATGAAAGGCCTTCTATCTATATCATCCTGATACATATTCTTAAACCCAAGCAATGATAGAAAAAATATGTTTGGATTTCATTTTACACTAATTTTATTATTTTTTTAAATTTTAAGTATCAACAAGCTTTTTCTGCCAATTGTCAGATCAGACCTTTCCGTTATCAGGTGTTGGCAATTTGGCATTTGTATATTATTGCTGTTAGGGTCTTAGTTGTTCTAAAATAGTAATTAGTTGTATATATAAACTTATATTAAACATAAAACAAAGGTGTGGTCAATACTTTGCAAATGTTATAGTTTACATAAAAATTGTACCTTCAGGCTAATTCTGTCCTAATAATTGTTGACATACTAAAAATAATGAAATGTATTTTGCACAGGATGTGTAGATAGAAAGATCAAGCATAGATGCATTGTAAGGTGACCTGACCTCAGTGTATGTTTATATGTTTTTATGGCCATCGTATTGTTAATCTTTTTTTCATAACACTTTGCATGACTCTGATGATCAAATATGGTTTTTAACAAGAGATTTGAATTGAACCCTAAAGGAACTCTCTGGTGGGGTGGTGATTTCTTTTTAGAGGCTGAACCAATCAAGTTCCTCAGAGTGCAGCACAGTTGATAACCCTGTGCCTGGAGAAGGAGAAGAGGCAGAAGCTGAGCCTGTAAATTCAGATGAGCCAGAGGCCTGTTTTACCGATGGTAAGAAAAAAATTGAGTCCTCACTTAACATCCATTTGTTAATGTTTTGGCCTCGGTCTTAAAGCCTAATGCTTACTTGGGATTGATGAATAAACTGTCAGAAGACTCCATTCCATGCTGATTTAGTCATGGCTCTTTGACTAGGCTTCTGTTTCCATACTTATGCTACTAATAGTAATTTAGAATGTTTATGTGTGTGTTATGCTGTAAAGCACTGCCATTTTTTGAGAGAAGCAAATAAGTGTGATACCCGATAATGGAAATTTGTGTTTGCTCAAATTAGTACTATAAGCAAAACACATGGAGTTTCCTTTAGAAGTATCCCTATTAAAGGCATTTAAGGGTATCATCCGGAGAAGGCAATGGCACCCTACTCCAATACTCTTGCCTGGAAAATCCCATGGACCGAGGAGCCTGGTGGGCTGCAGTCCATAGGGTTGCTAAGAGTTGGACACGACTGAGCGACTTCACTTTCACTTTTGACTTTCATGCATTGGAGACGGAAATGGCAACCCACTCCAGTGTTCTTGCCTGGAGAATCCCAGGGACGGCGGAGCCTGGTGGGCTACCGTTTATGGAGTCGCACAGAGTCGGACACGACTGAAGTGACTTAGCAGCAGCAGCAGCAGCAGCAAACCCTCTGTGGAAAGTATTAATGCTAAACTATTTCAGACTGTAGGTGCTATTTTACTGAGATCAAACTTTACAAAGGCTATTTTAATCCTATAAAATACCAATGAGAATACTTATATAATAACTTAGAGATATTCATAACTTTTCAAATTCACAACTCTAATTTGAGTCTAGTATATAAGAGATATTACAGAAACACATTTTCAATGAATTGTAGCCTTCAACACTGAAAACATGCTGTAAACCAAAGTTTCAGTTGTGTAAGATGAATGCATTCTGAAAATATAACAGGCAACAATATGATTATAGTTAGCAATACTTTATGGTATACTTAAATACACAAAAGTGTAGATCTTATATGTTTTTAATTACCCACCCCCCAAAAAAGAAGAAATTGGTAACTATATGAAGAGATGGCAATTTAATTAGCTTGATTGTGGTGATTATTTCACAGTGTAAACATAACATATTTACAAGCTGTATAATTTAAATTTTTAATTGTCAATTATCTCAATAAAGCTGAAAAAAATGGACAGAATAAGAGAAGAATGTTTGCATGCAAAGTCACTTTAATCATGTGTGACTCTTTGCAACCCTATGGGCCGTAGCCCACCAGGCTCCTCTGTCCATGGGATTCTCCAGGCAAGAATACTGAAGTGGGATGCCATGCCCTCCTCTAGGGGATCTTTCCGACCCAGGGGTCAAACCCATGTCTCTGGTGTTTCCTGCCTTGGCAGGCAAGTTGTTTACCACTAGCACCACCTGGCAAGCCCAAAAGAAGAATAGGCAAAATCAGTCTAGAAAGGTAGAAGTCAGACTCATACTCACCTTTAGGAGGTACAGATTGGGAAAGGGCATGATGGTGATTTCTGGGTGCTTGAAAATGTTATATCATGACCAACATGGCTATTCCATGAGAACATTAATCTATATAGTTAAAATATATATACTATACTGTATGTACGTTCTCCTCAAGAATTTAAATAAATAGATAAATATATTTTTTAATGACCAGAACACCAAAGAAAATCTATGAGCAAACACACATCTCTTAGTTATATCATTTTGAGCAGCTGTGTTCCACTAGAGACTTTATACTCATTGGACCTGCTGGGGTAAGAGGTTCAGCCTGATGAATTAAACAGGGCAACCAATGAACAATGGCAACCTTCAGCTTATCTACTTATTTTATCCAGTCACCAAATAATCATTAAGTACTTTCTGCCAGGCCTAGGCCTGAGCACTAGACAGAGCAGTTGAAAAATAGAAAAAAGTTTCTTACCCAAATGAAATATGTAAGTATGTAGTAGATCAGATAAGCAATATGTGCTCTAGAGAAGTAAAATGAAAATAGGAGTACCAAGGTCAAGGGGTAGAAGCCTACTACGATATAAGTAGAGTGATCAGAGAAGGACTTTCTAAAAAGATAACACTTGATCAGAGACCTAAAGGAAATTGAAGCAGATATATGAAGGAAGACTGTTTCAAGCAGAATAAGGAAGGCATATGCCCTGAAGTGGGGATATGCACATTTGAAAACAAAATCAAGGGGCCAGTATGAGTCGAACAGATTCAGAGGTGGGAAGATTGGTAAAAGATGAGGTTAGGAAAAAAAAAAAAAAGATGAGGTTAGAGATGCAACAGAGGCCAGATCATAAGAGTATTGAAAAAACATAAGAATCTTATTTAGAAGTCTCACAACATGCCATCTTATAAGCAGATGGGTGGGTAGCAAGGGCAGAAGTTGGAAAACCTCTGAATGTTCCTGCAGTAATCCAGGTGAGAAGTGATGGGAAATTAAAAACTACTGTGGGAGTATAAGTGTCTGAATATATTTTGAAGTTAAAGCTGAAGGGATTTGCTGATGGATTAGATGTTGGGTGTTAAAGCTTTCTTTTCTTTAGAAGAGTCAAAGATGACTCCAAGCTTGGGGCCTCTGAGAAATACATAGTCTCCACACGAAGGGTTAAAAATGAGCAGGCTTGGTCTCCATGGGAAATCCACAGTTTGTTTATTTATAGTAGAAATGACCCTGACCAAGCTGTGATTGGCTGACAGGCGTTGAGCTAGAATCAATGCCAATTTAGAGCAGTGTTTGGCCTTCACAGGTTTTTGTTACCTGAATGGCAGCAGAAAAATCAAGGCAAATGTGTGAGTTAAGTCAGAATAATTGTGTTTTGGTTAAGATGAACACTAACAGGATTTTGTTGTTTATAGTCTCGCATGCATTTTTTCAGCTTCATAACTACCACTTTATCAGTTTGCACCTTATTCCTCTTCACCTTTTTCTCCTCCCTCTTCTTGTGTGTCTTTCTTTAGTTCTTTGTCATTAGTGTCATAATTCAAGACTTCAGGTTCCTTCCCCAGTTCTAGTACCATTCTTTACTATCCTTAATTCTAAATGTCTTTGCAATCTGTATAATTATGAGCATGACATGACTCTGGTTCTGCTTGGTTTTATATTGTACTCCTGTTGGATTAAACAATTAGTAAATCAAAAAATTAGGATTAGGGTGTGAGAAGGATACACTCTTCCTTAAAAGGATGTGTTTTCTATTAATTTGATAGGAGGCACTAACTCAGCTCTGCCCTCAAGTGTTCTGAGTTCAACTTCCTAAAAAATAGCTAATAACTAATCCTAACTTTGATAACACAATAACTAACTCTTTTGTGCCTATTTTGTCTTTTTTTTTTTGAAGGAAAATATGGACAAAACATTTGTTTTAAAGGATTTATAATTTTTTAAGTGTTTAAAAAAAGACATTTTTCTAATCAGTTTTTACATTAATTATACTGATCATGCTGTTACATTTTTATTAATGGATAAACTGTCTTAGAAGAAGTCTGTGGTTTTTTTTTATTTGAAAGCGTTAGTTTAACATGATGAAACCAAGTGGAGATTTGATGTAATGGCTCATAAGAGCAAATAAATGAAACCACCCAAAAGGAATAGCATTTACCCGTGGGGACCCATTAAAATGTTTGAGAAGTTCTCTGTTATGTTTACATTTAATTAATAGTCCTTTTAAAAAAGAAAGTGTGATTCCATTGCTAACCAGCTAGGTTGGAAACATCTTGGGATATACCTTTCTATGATGGTCAAACAGGCAGTGGTCTTACACTCCTGTCTCAAAATAAGAGAGAAACTCTGTGAGGTATGATAAATCCTGAGGAAAATATTTATGCACCTTCATCTCAGATAAAAGGTTTATCTACTTTTCTAATTATAATATATAGTGCCTTTTCCTACCTGAATCATAAGAATAATATTCTCTTCAATCTAAATACTGACAAAAATAAATCCCAAATGGTAAAATCTTCTTGGGGCTTCCTTGATGGCTCAGTGGTAAAGAATCCTCCTGTCAATGCAGGAGATGCCAGAACTTAGAAGTTCCCAGAAAGGACAAGAACACATAAAATATACATGCCAGGAAAAATGTCAGAGACTTGGGGGGAAACATCGCTTGCTGCATTTCTATAAAGCTGAAAATTATTTACTAAGACTTACCTCCTATTAAGAATCAATGAACTAATTTCACTACAGAATCATAAAAGAAGTACAGTACATTGTCCAAAAAATGTATTTCATTAAAATTCTAGCTATGTTGTTTCAGGACATACAGTTTATGATTATATGAAGTTATTACTTGATAGGCTCAATATTTTAATGAAATATATTGCTTGATAGACAAGGAAATTATTTTTAAAGCAGCCATGAAATTAAAAGGCACTTACTCCTTGGAAGGAAAGTTATGACCAACCTAGATAGCATATTCAAAAGCAGAGACATTGCTTTGCCAACAAAGGTCCATCTAGTCAAGGCTATGGTTTTTCCAGTGGTCATGTATGGATGTGAGAGTTGGACTGTGAAGAAAGCTGAGCGCCAAAGAATTGATGCTTTTGAACTGTGGTGTTGGAGAAGACTCTTGAGAGTCCCTTGGACTGCAAGGAGATCCAACCAGTCCATTCTGAAGGAGATCAGCCCTGGGATTTCTTTGGAAGGAATGATGCTGAAGCTGAAACTCCAGTACTTTGGCCACCTCATGCAAAGAGTTGACCCATTGGAAAGACCCTGATGCTGGGAGGGATTGGGGGCAGGAGGAGAAGGGGACGACAGAGGATGAGATGGCTGGATGACATCACCAACTCGAAGGACATGACTTTGGGTGAACTCCGGGAGTTGATAATGGACAGGGAGGCCTGGCGTGCTGAAGTTCATGGGGTCACAAAGAATCGGACACAACTGAGCAACTGAACTGAACTGAAACTTCTGAAACAAGTTTCTGAAAGCACTGTTCATTTTTGCTCTCCCAATTCTACTTTCTTTCCAAATGAGGTTTTATGTCTAAGATTTTTAAGAGAAGAATTAACTATAGTACCTCTTTTTAAATTCTTTCTTTTCTTTAAAGTAATTTTGATTGTTTATTCTTTAATCAATTTTAATTTTTAAAATTTTCAATTGTTATTTCTCTAAGCCTCTCTTGGTCATAGCTCTGTTCACAGTCCTTCAGGAAACTTCTTCCTTTCTAACTTTTCTTTTACTTCAGCCTCTTGTACATTTCCCCCACTACTGACTCTGTCATTTCCTTCAGGGTTTTCTTTTCTTCCGCCTATCCCAGTGATGTACAGCTAAATGTTTAACAACCAGTTCTCCAAGAAAAAAAAAATGGTATACGTACTGCCATCAGTTGACCATATTCTGTTGATGTAAAGGATATGTGGTACACAATTTACAAATAATAATATAATCAACATCCTTCATTGACTCTTCCATATAGCTATTCTCACAGAGTGTGAATTTTGCCAATTTTTTAAATTTATAACAATGATTGCAATTGATAAACAATAATAGTTTTAATCTGAAGGTTGCTTGGTATTTTCATTTACATTAATCAGTAACATGAAACAGACTTCCTGTCAGAACTTGACTCATTCATCAGTGATGTGAACAAATTTTTGCTGAATCAGATAATAGGATTTGAGCAATGAAGGAATATTTCCTCAAGTTTTTCATGCTATTCACAGTGTAATGGCTGCAAACATACATAACTTTTACTGTTTTATTAACATTTTATCCATCACTGTCTTAGTCTACTCTAGAAAATCAGCAAGCCTTGATTTATAGCACTTGATAACTTTTGTAAAGATTCCCACCATGACTCATTTCAAACTACTGGTGTCACTTTGCTGCATGTGGAGTTGAAAAGAGACACACAGTAGCCCAACAGTGTAACATATTTCTACCAACCAGGTAGAATACATAAAGATACTCAAGAGCATTCAGTTCAGTTCAGTCGCTCAGTCGTGTCCGACTCTTTGCAACCCCATGAATCGCAGCATGCCAGGCCTCCCTGTCCATCACCAACTCCCGGAGTTCACTCAGACTCACGTCCATCAAGTCAGTGATGCCATCCAGCCATCTCATCCTCTGTTGTCCCCTTCTCCTCCTGCCCCCAATCCCTCCCAGCATCAGGGTCTTTTCCAATGAGTCAACTCTTCGCATGAGGTGGCCAAAGTACTGGAGTTTCAGCTTCAGCATCATTCCTTCCAAAGAAATCCCAGGGCTGATCTCCTTCAGAATGGACTGGTTGGATCTAAGTGCAGTCCAAGGGACTCAAGAGTCTTCTCCAACACCACAGTTCAAAAGCATCAATTCTTTGGTGCTCAGCTTTCTTCACAGTTCAACTTTCACATCCATACATGACCACTGGAAAAATCATAGCCTTGACTAGATGGACCTTTGTTGGCAAAGTAATGTCTCTGCTTTTCACCAATTGTAAATTGTAGTAAAATTATTAGAGTAGTATGTTTTTAGTATTTATTACCTTTTCTAAAGTTATACTTTTAGGTTTATACACTTTAATTTTTGATAACAGCTGCATTTAACAACAGGCTAGCAAAATTTTCCTGACAATTTAACAATAAGTTGTCAAGACCAATGTGAGTTAGTTCCAGCATACCTTTGAATTCTCTTAATATAGCTGTTCCAGAATGTTCCAGACTTGCCCCTTTTCTCTCTTACCCTAAATACTTTTTTTGTGTGGCCTTAACAACTATCCTGATCTCAGCTGACACATACATGCTAATTATTCCTTCACATTCTTTTCCAGCCCAGACTTTTCCTTTAAACTGCACAGATTCACACCTTCAAATATCTACAGGACCTCTGTGCTTAGAGATTTCACCGGCATCTCAGACTCATTACCACCCCAAGCAGCTCCTGCTTCTGTGGTCTTCATTCATTGCTGACATCCTCACAATTGTCTGGGCTTCTCCCTTCTTCTTACATCCCATATCCAGTCAGTCAGCAAATCTACTGATTATACCAAATATGTCTTGACTCTGTTACTGCTCTAGTTCCTAACAAAAGCTACCCTAATCTATTTTTCTTGTTGAGGATACTGAACCAGCACCCTAAATGGTTTTCTAGTCTGGGTTTTTCTTTGTACCTTCCCATCCCTCTTTTTTCTTCTCTTCCAACTTATCCTCCACAGTTGTTGGAGATGTCTATTTAAATTATGATCTTCCTATGTAATTCTCTACCTACAGCCCTTCACTTACCCGTCATCAGAATATAGGATATAGACCAAACTACTTAAGGTGGGGGAAAATATTTCTATAATCTGACCAATTTCTCTGCCTCATCTCTCATCCGTGCCTCTTGTGTACGCTGTGCTTTCATCACAGTTCTGAAATACATCACAGTTCTGAAATAATCTCTGTACACATTTTGCTGTCTCTTGGCTGGAATTCCACCCAAACTCTTCTTGACTAACAATTTGATTTAATACACCTCTTCCAGAAAACCTCCTCTGACCTTACTTTTTTAACAAATTAAGCCAGCTTAGGTGAATGTCTTCCATGCTACCAAAAATAACCCCGGCATATCTGTCCTTTTAGTTGCTTTATCCTATTGTGGCCATTTATTTCTATATCTAGCTGCCTAGCTAAAAGCCAAAAGTAGATTCCATAAGAAGAAGAAACTATGTACACAGCTGAGTAAAATGCTTGCTCAATAAATGTTTGATAAGGATGTGAATGAATAAACCTAAACAACTTTAAAAATTCCTGTTTCTTTTTTATAGAAGTATGTTTTACATCTGTGATTCCAAAGTCAAATTGGTTTTTAACCTACATTATTTGAAAGTTTTATCTGCATCTTATAATCAAGATCTCTTTCTTTTGAACTGAATGTATAGGTCCTTCCACTAATTTTTAAAATATTACTTAGAATGCTGTTTCTCAAAAGTGCTTTTTTATAGAGGAGTTGAAGCAGCACCAGATTGTAGACTAAATTCACATCAAGAAGGTCATGAAATGCAATATTATCTTGAGATTTATATTGATTCACCAATCATTATTTACTGCTCATTGTGTATCAGGATTAGGATTGTATTAGGGCTGCAATAATAAATAACAGTATGTGGTTTAAATACTGTAGAAGACGTTGATGAGGAACTAGAGAAATATAGAAAACACAAATATATCCAAGTTAGAAATTACTGACAAATATTAAGAAAACGCCATGGAGATTTAGGAGATAAGAAAAAGCAACACCCAAGTTAAAATTATTTGAAGCTTCAGATGTGCTTGAAAGTATTTGGTTGAGGAATTATCATAGGGAGCACTTTGCATTAAATAATATTTCTTAAGTATTTTATTTATTCTGAATATCCAGATTTTACATGCATGTCTTTCTTGCCAGGTTGCGTACAGAGGTTCCCATGCTGCCAAGTTAACATAGAATCAGGGAAAGGAAAAATCTGGTGGAACATCAGGAAAACCTGCTTCAGGATAGTTGAGCACAGTTGGTTTGAAAGCTTCATTGTTCTCATGATCTTGCTCAGCAGTGGTGCTCTGGTAAGTGATCTGACACCTAATGCTTAAATGGATGGTCATTATTTTTAATAAATGTGTTGGAAGTTAAAAATATTGTGGCATTTTTTTTTTTTTACTTAAAAATTAATCCCTCTGATCAGTAAAGGACAACATGTTAGTTACCTTAGTAAATACTTACTACATGCCAGGCATTATTCTTCCTCCTGGAATGCAATGATGTTTAAGACCCACAGACTTTTCTCAAGGAGATCAGAGAGCTTTAGGGAAGTAAGAGGCACGAGTGGTACAGAACTGGGATACGTTTGTAAGTGAAGTACATGCACGTTTAAGCTCTGGAGCAAGAAGAGTCATCTGCTTGGGAATTCAGAAAGGTAGATGATGTTTTGCAAAATCCAGAAAGATGAATAGGAATTTTCCAGCCAGGAAGGTGGCCTGAGGGGAATGAAGCATGAAATAGCATGAGACATTTAGGAAATTGAAAGTTGTCAAACTGTAGAAAGTGTTGTGGGAGGAAGAGCAAATCCAGAGAGGTGGGTGGTGACCAGAGATACGGTGAAAAAGATAGACAGTGTCAATTTAGGAAGCATCTTGCATAAAAGAAAATACTGTAGTTTTAGTACGAGAATGGGATAGGTCTCTCATTCTTATACATGTGCTAACACTTTCTATGAGATTTGAAAAGGATCTGGGAGAGTTAGAGGCTCCCTGAGCTTTTTCTTGACTTAGAGAAGGGAAGCAAGAAAGTCCTGAGGGCTTGACTTTAATTCTTGCATTTCAGTTCCACTGTCATTCAGAAACTGTGCCAACTGCTGGAACCTTCTCTCAGCATCTTAGTAGGTCTGTCCATTCTCTGTATCCCAACGTCTGTGTTTTCCTCAATATTGACAATAAACTTTTGTAAAAAGTGCTAAGGATTATTTTTAAAGTATCGATAGAAAAACTTGGAATAAGAAGAATAAGAATGGCACAAGTCCATAACTGTGGACAAGTAGACCACTGTTAACCACTAAAGATAAAGGTCCTTTTGCTTTAATTTTCTCTAACAAGGTGAATATTGTTTAAACTTGAAAGAGAAAATTCTAATCCTTTAGACCTGTCTAGGTCAGCAGTCATTTTCAGTGGCTTCAGTTAACTCAGTTCTTTAAGTCCTTTCAAACTATTTCTCAAGGACTTTGTGGCTGTAACCACAGTATCATCATCTACCACTCACTAAAAGTTCTTGGGAAGGATCAAAATGTGTCACATTGATGGAATGAATATAACAGATATTAGTAGAGCTGAAGCTTTTAATGAATGATAAAGGGTTGGTGAAAAATTCAAAGAAAGAAACCATCTTCTGTGCTCTATAGCCCTGTTAAGCTACAGCACTTGATTTTACAAACCTTTCCTGCTGTGTTCTTGACATAGAGCTAGGTACTGAGAATTCATAAGCACATAAGAGCTGAAGGAGAGGCTCTAAATCCTACTGCTGGCTTGAAGAAGAGTGCAGGGTGAGAGAGATTTATAGGAGGGGCTGACCCTGGAATCATGTCTTAAATTATTAGGACTTACTAGTTTGCAGGAGCGTTTAGGGGTGTCAGATAGTGGAAATCACTGAAAGAGTCAGAGATCATGGTTCTTTTATAGGACTATAGTAATTTCATTTTTCATTTTTTTGCACCCTATTTCTCTTGACCTCTGGTGACCAGCCACCTGTATTGATGAGAACTGAGTGTTACACCTGCGTGTGTGTGCTTGTGTGTTAAGTCACTTCAGTTATGACTGACTCTTAACAACCCTGTGGCCTGTGGCAAGGCTCCTCTGTCCATGAGATTCTCCAGGCAAAAATACTGGAGTGGATGAGAATGGGATAGGTCTCTCAATCCTGCAGGATGCAGGATCTTCCCAACCCAGGGGTCAAACTGGTGTCTCTTACGTCTACCTGCATTGGCAGGCAGATTGGTGACTTAGTGGTAAAAAAAAAAAAAAAAAAAAATCCGCCTGCAATACAGGAGATGCAGGAACCCAGGTTTGATTCCCTGGATTGGAAGATCTGGAGGAGAAAATGGCAGCCCACTCCAGTATTCTTGACTGGAGAATCCCATGGACAGAGGGCTGCAGACCATGGGATTGCATAGTAGGAAACTTAGCAACAGACTTTCTTTCTTTTTCTCCCTTTGCCACTAGCGCCACCTGCGAAGCACATGTGCTCCACTGTAACTGTAAACCAGAAGAAAGCCAGCAGCCCCGTAATAGCATAATACGTCAGTGATCTCTTTATCAGAATTTCAGTTCCTGTTTTGGTCTTGAATCATAAGCTTTAAGTTGTACCGAATTTAAATTCAAATGTTATTTTCACAGGCTTTTGAAGATATATATATTGAAAAGAAAAAGAACATTAAGATTATCCTGGAGTATGCTGACAAGATATTCACGTATATCTTCATTCTAGAAATGCTTCTAAAATGGGTAGCATATGGTTACAAAACCTATTTCACCAATGCCTGGTGTTGGCTGGATTTCTTAATTGTCGATGTAGGTACTTTTGAGTAAATTTTAAAGAGGGTTTATTCTTAATAATAAGAGCTCTGAAAAATCTCACTAATGTTGTGTATTAATCATATTTAGATACGTGATATGCAAGAAACAGTTTTTCCCAAGGCATAGCTATACCTTATAATCTCCTGTGTTCTCTCAGACTTCCTCTATGAGAAATTTGATTTTTGATACTTATACTAATAATTTCATATTTGATTTTTTTCATTCACCCTTTTAATATATATGTTACATAGTTACTGCCTAGAAAAATGAATGGTAAGATGAATACTTTTGCAATATAATAGTTTTAAAGAAAGGCTAGCCAAAATAAGAACAGAAAGAATTTAGATCTTTTCTCTTAACCTGTAATTATGATTGAGTCTTCTAAAAATTATTATAAAATATTTAAAATCTTCACAAACTTCTTAAAATATTATCCCAAACTTTACTCTTTTCATCTCTCAGTTTAAGAAAAAAAGTTTACAAGCAGAGTTGAATTTATTTTTAGTTAATAAAGGGATATGGCTATTTAATAATGGAATTTGTTTGTATTTTGAAAATATGAAGTGTGATTCTCAATATTTTGGAGTATGTAATATGCAGAATTCAGAAAAGTTATATAGCTTCAATTTGAATTTTTAAAATATTTTGCAAAAAGCTAAATAAATTATATACACATATATATAATATATATGTGTATGTTTACAAAATGTCTTAATAATGCAACAGAGCAAAACTTTACCCAATATTCACAATATTCATACACATCTAGGCATGTGGATTTAGGGGAGGAGTTGAGTTTTTTTTTTTTATTATCTCAAAAACAGAAATTTGTCTATCTAGCACTACTACTGCTACTGCTAAGTCGCTTCAGTCATGTCCAACTCTGTGCGACCCCATAGACGGCAGCCCACCAGGCTCCCCCATCCCTGGGATTCTCCAGGCAAGAACACTGGAGTGGGTTGCCATTTCCTTCTCCAATGCATGAAAGGGAAAAGTGAAAGTGAAGTCGCTCAGTCATGTCCTACTCTTATTGACCCCATGGACTGAAGCCTACCAGGCTCCTCGATCCGTGGGATTTTTCAGGCAAGAGTACTAGAGCGGGTTGCCATTGCCTTCTCTGAACAAGGTCTATACTAGGACATAAATTTGGCTGAGTGAATGCCACACTCTTTGGACTTAGCTTTAGAATCACACAGTTCATTATTGTTGTTCAGTCACTAAGTCGTGTCTCTTTGTGACCCCATAGACTGTAGCATGTCAAGCTCCTCTGTCCTCCATTATTTCCCAGAGTTTGCTCAAACTCATGTCCCTTGAGTTGGTGATGCTATCTAAGCATCTCATCCTCTGTCACCCCCTTCTGCTTTTGCCGTCAGTCTTTCCCAGCATTAGGGTCTTTTCCAGTTAGTTGGCTCTTCACATCAGGTGACCAAAGTATTGGAGCTTCAGTTTCAGCAACAGTACTTTCAATGAATATTCAGGGTTGATTTTCTTTAGGATTGACTAGTTTCATCTCCTTGCTGTCCAAGTGACTCTCA
This sequence comes from Bos javanicus, assembly GCF_032452875.1. Lineage (NCBI taxonomy): Eukaryota > Metazoa > Chordata > Mammalia > Artiodactyla > Bovidae > Bos > Bos javanicus. The sequence continues at coordinate 30,155,112 of NC_083869.1, forward strand.
AGAGTATTCTTAAGCACCACAATTTGAAAGCATTAGTTCTTCTGCACTCAGTCCTCTTTATGGTCCAACTCTTACAACCGTACAAAACTACTGGAAAAACCATAGCTTTGACTATACAGACCTTTGTCTGCAAAGTGATGTCTCTGCTTTTTAATATGCTGTCTAGGTTGGTCATAGCTTTTCTTCCAAGGAGCAAGCATCTTTTAATTTCATGGCTGCAGTCATCGTCTGCAGTGATTTTAGAGCCCAAGAAAATACCCTGGACTTTATTCCAATTGAAATTTTGATAGTTGCTTTAATTAAATGTTCAGAATCAATAAGCAAGTAAAAAACCTACAAAAGTATGAAAAGCATATGTGATTTTATTATTCAGATATAAGAAATAACTTACTTTCCTTCTACTATTTCTTTTTTTCTGGTTAACTTTCCTTTAAATCTATTTCCTTAAAAAGGCATCTATTTTAACCAATTTTTAGACAATTAGTAGATAACTTTATATATAAATCATGTTGTTCTTGTCCAGTTGCTCTTCAGTTCAGTTCAATTGCTCAGTCATGTCTGATTCTTTGAGACCCCATGGACTGCAGCATGCCAGGCCTCCCTATCCATCACCAACTCCCGGAATTTACTCAAACTCATGTCCATTGAGTTGGTGATGCCATCCAACCATCTCATCCTCTGTTGTCCCCTTCTCCTCCTGCCCTCAATCTTTCCAAGCATCAGGGTCTTTTCCGATGAGTTAGTGCTTCGTATCAGGTGGCCAAAGTATGGGAGTTTCAGCTTCAGCATCAGTCCTTCCAATGAACATTCAGGACTGATCTCCTTTAGGATGGACTCTTTGGATCTCCTTGCAGTCCAAGGGACTCCCAAGAGTCTTCTTCAACACCACAGTTCAAAAGCATCAATTCTTTGGCACTCAGCTTTCTTTAGAGTCCAGCTCTCACATCCATACATGACCACTGGAAAAACCATAGCCTTGACTAGATGGACCTTTGTTGGTTGCTCTTAGTGATCTTTAAAATTGACTTGTTCTCATCATGCTTTATTATTTAATTGAAATGATTAGATAAAATTTTTGATTAATGAAAATTTTCTTTTTTGTAGGTTTCTTTGGTTACATTAGTTGCAAACACTCTTGGCTACTCAGATCTTGGTCCCATTAAATCCCTTCGGACACTTAGAGCTTTAAGACCTCTGCGAGCTTTATCTAGATTTGAAGGAATGAGGGTAAGAAAATACTAAACTTTCTAATATATTCATATTTCTTAATAGAGTATGAAATATGAAAAATGGGTAATTAGGAATTATGGACTGTTTATACACGTGCATATATATACATATGTATGATCTGTTTATGTAAATAAGTGTGTATACATGTGCATATACACACATTTCAGTGCATATTGTTTAACAAAGAGTACGTGAAATATAGTAATGCCTCCTTCATATTATATTGTTAGGCAGTGATTCAAATAAGTTACTTGTCCCTTCCTAAATGAAAATCTTTACTATGGTAGGAAATGCAAATGAAGGGGACACTATTAGTCCTGACAGCATCTCTCAAATACAAGTCATGAAGAACTTGCCTGTATCAAGTGCTTAAATAATATTTTTTTAAGGAGTCACTCTGGGTAGGAAGCATAAGAAAAGACAGAGAAATAGCATCAGGCATCACTTTAAATTTCATTCTTGAAATATATGGTTCAATAAAAATGGAAATATCTCCAAATTATATTTGAGAAAATGGAAGCTCTGAGTTAATTTGCACTAGTCTGTATAGTGCCTGACAACTGATTCATTTTTCAGAAACAAACCAGGTGAGATAAATAATGACTACCAGAAACCTAGCTTTAAGGCTATATTAAACCAGCAACTTCTTCATAAAATACATAGAGGATAAGAGGACAGTGACTTTATTTTCTCTAATGAGTCCATGTCCTCATTTGTTGCTACTCCCCTCAAATTTCTTCTTTTCCAGATAGATTCCTGCTTTCTCATGCCTCCATTCTCTTGGCTGGGAATGCTTCTCCCTCCCCTGTCTCAACTCTAACTCATCAATATAGCAAATTCCTACTTATCCTTTAGACCTAAATTTAAATGTGCCTTATCTGTCCAGGTATAACTGGGCATCCTTCCTATGTGTTCAAACACATAAAATCCTTATTATATTGCATCATACATATTTATCTGACTGCCTCTCTGTAGTCTCTGAACAATTTAACATGCAGATTAATCTAGCTTGCTGCTTCTCTAAATGTAGTCAGCATCATTTGAAAACTTAGTAGAAATGCAAATTCCTGATTGCACCCTAGATCTGCTGAATGATAAACTCTGGAGTGGGGCTCAGAAATCTGAAGCGTCTGGGGAATGGTAGACATCTTTTAGTCCAGCAGATCTTCATTGTTATTCTTACTAACCTAATTAAGACTATTACCTCAACCAGTTAGTGTATCCACTGCATATTGTTCCAATGTATATGAGAGATCATGATTATACAAAAAAAATTTCATAAGTAAAAGTCAATTCCTGTTTGTCATGTAAGAACTGAAAAATTACATTTCATTTTATACAGAAAGGTAATATTGGAATTGACATTAATTTTGCTCTTTGAACATTAGTATATAGAATGTTGCCATCAGAACTTCTCACTGATCCTTGGACTCAAGCGGAGCACTTATGACATTTTCATGATCAAGGAATATACTTTGACCAACAAGACTACTTCCCTCAGTGATTAAGTCACTCCATTATTTTACCCTGTTCTTTGTTCTTTATCTGTAATACAGCTGAATAGGATGAAGGAGAATGTTTTAATGCATTTGGAGTGACAAATGTATCTATTTAGTTATGTTTATTAGCCAGGCAAAAAAAGGGACTTTTCTTCACAATGCAGGGTCATTTTTAAGAATATGATTGGAGACATTTTATAGTTAGCTTCCTTTGAAAAGACTTGAGGTTCTTGAACTTACTGACTTCTCCAAATGGCTTCTCATCAGAACAACATATATCCATCTCCCTCAGAGACCCATCATAACGCGCATTCTTTCAGCAAACATTTTCAACACCAACTATGAGTCAAATTTTGTTCTATAAAAGAAGTACAATGGTAAATAGACCCCAGCCCTCCAGGAGTGAGTCAGGACAGTGTCCATGGAGAGCTAGACAGGGGAATATTAGTTATTCTGTGGCTTCTGCTGTAAACAGTAGGCACCCAGTGCTACGGGAGTGAAGATGAAAGTGGCTGCCTGGGGGGACCTTGGAGGGGCTTCATAAGGAGGTGACCTTGGAGCCATGACTGAAAGAATGGACCCTAGCTCACAGGCAGGTGGGCATTTCAGGCAGAGGTGCAACTCGGTAGAGAAGGACAGAGTTGCATAGGCAAGGTGTGTTTGAGCAGCGACTAGAAGGATCAGCACGCCTAGGTGATAAGCATAGTGGGAGGATAAAGGAAATGAGGGTGAAAATGCAGGTTTGAATCATAGCTGACCACTTTGAACTCTCTAATCCTGTTCTTCCTAACCCTTTTGAGGGTGATGTACACTATAAAACTCTTGTGAAAGTATAAATCATCTCCATAAACAAAGCATGCCCATAATATTTTCATATAATCTCATGCCCCCATGGAACCTCTACAGGTCCAGAAATCGCAGGGTAGTAACTGTAGTTCTGGGTCAAGAGTCAACAACCAAAGCCCACAAGCTGGATGCCTGTTTTATAAAGGAAGTTTCTTTGGATCACATTGCGTTCTTCAGTCACTAAGTTGTGTCTGACTCTTTGTATGACCCCATGGACTGTAGCCCACCAGGCTCCTCTGTCTATGGGGTTTTTCCAGGCAACAATATTGGAGTGGGTTGCCATTTCCTTCCCCAAGGGATCTTCTGAACCCAGGGATCAAAACTGTGACTCCTGCATTGGCAGGCAGATTCATTACCACTGAGCCACCTGGGAAGCCCCACTGGATCATAGCCACACCCATTGGTTTATGTATGGTCTGTTGCTACAATGGCAGAATGGAATAGTGGCAACAGAGATCATATAACCTGCAAAGCCTAAAAACATTGAAGACAATATTTGCCAACTCCTGCTCTAGACAATCTCAAAAGTAATCAGGGATCCTTAATGTCTTCCCTTTTGGAAACGTCTTGAGAGCCTGCTCAACATATTGCAAAAAAAGAGGGAACATATGCTTTTTACTTATCAAGTTAGTCTTTAATGCATTTATCCCCAAATTCAGGGTAAAGTTTAAGAAGATAGTAAGTTTGGAAAGATGAGGTAATTAAGAAAATCTGGAGAGTGATAAATGTTACAGTAGTTGCCATGCAGTAGGAAGAGGCATTGGTGAAAGGTAGTAGTAGAAATGGCTGAAAAGCAGAAATAAAGGGAGCATGAAAGATAAACTGTACTGCATTTTTGTGTTAGCTGAGACTAGCTCTATCTGTATTTAGCCAAGGCTTATGTGTAAAGTTCTTTTTAGAGTTAGAATAATAAATTTGAAAAGATTGCTCTCATTCTGCAGAAGAGGAAACAGGGATCCTAAAGTCTTAAAGATATTTATGCATCACATAACTAGTGTCCATGCATGCTAAGTCATTTCAGTCGTGTCCAACTCTCTGCGACCCTATGGACTGTAGCCCACCAGGTTCCTCTATCCATGGAATTCTCCAGGCAAGAATACAGGAGTGGGGTGCCATGCCCTCCTCCAGGGGATCTTCCCAACTCAGGGATCGAACCTGAGTTTCTTATGTCTCCTGCATTGGCAGACAGGTTCTTTACCACTAGTACCACCTGGGAAGCCCCATCACATAACTAGCAGAACCAATTAAATCTAAGGAGTTCCAACCACAAAAAGATTCCTAGTCTTAATTCCAGTTTATACATAGTAATGGTTTACATGGAAGAATTTTAGCACTGGTAATTCTAGGACTATGAACCTTTAAATGTACATTTTGTTTATTTAATCATTTATATTTATAAATTTCTTTCTTTTCTAGAGCATGCAGATTTTATGACTTCACCTTACATACATCAGGTTTTTGGTTTATTCTTTTATTTATTTAATTTATTTGAACTGTCATTTAATCTTAGTAAATTGTTTCATATTGTTGCTAATAGTTTCACTGTGTGATCCTCATGTATTTTTGTAAACTCATTGAGCACGGGGCTCCTGTCTCATTTTGTCCTGCTTAGCACACTGCTGAGCGTATAGTAGGCATTCAGTAAGTCTTATGTCTTAAACATGTAAGGGTAGCTCTTCTAACTTTTTAAATTCTGCATAATGTTTCATTAATGTTGCCTACTTAACATTCTTACTGGTCCTAACCCTTCTTTTCTTTCTTTTGAATGCTAGGTGGTTGTGAATGCACTCATCGGTGCAATTCCTTCTATCATGAATGTGCTACTTGTGTGTCTCATATTCTGGCTGATATTTAGCATCATGGGAGTAAATTTGTTTGCTGGCAAGTTTTATGAGTGTATTAACACCACAAATGGATTACGTTTTCCTACAAGTGAAGTGGAAAACCGTTCTGCCTGTCTTGCGCTTATGAATGTCAGTCAAAATGTGCGATGGAAAAACCTAAAAGTGAACTTTGATAATGTTGGACTTGGTTACCTGTCTCTACTTCAAGTGGTAAGTGACTCGTTTTATGAATGCTTGATATTTTAGTGCACGTTGGATGGAGGAGCTGTCATTATCATGTAGCTATTAACTAAAAATTAAAGATAAAGTACTGTGTGACAAAAAACAGAAGTGGTCTTTCGTAGAACATGTGCCTATAAACATGAGTTAAGAAGCATGGGCTCTATTGCACTGCTGTACAGGTGATTAATCCATAATCACCTTTTCAGAGTCACCTGACCCCCTGCCATTGTGCCTTCTGAATTGCTCCAAAAATGAATAGTCATTTTTTGGACTACTGCTTTCACACTACAAGGAAATCAGAAGGACTTGCCACTGGTACAGAAAGTCCTTAAAATATGGAGAAAAATTGCTTCTTTCCTTAGTTGTAAAACTCTCTACCCCCTCTGGAAAAATAAAAGTTCAGGTACAAAACTCACAGGCAATTCTAACAACCTGGAAATTCACTGCTGTTGCTAAGTTGCTTCAGTCATGTCCAACTCTGTGCAACCCCATAGACAGCAGCCTACTAGGCTCCCGCATCCCTGGGATTCTCCAGGCAAGAACACTGGAGTGGGTTGCCGTTTCCTCCTCCACTAGGACTGAGATTTAGAACGTGACTTGGCAATGTGCCCCCCCTCTTTTTCTTCTTGACACAGCATCTTTATGTTAAGTTGATATCTTGAAATATAATGGGCTCTCTTTATCCATGGCTTTGCATCTGCATGATGCAAGGGCTTGAGCATGGGCAGATTTTGGTATTTTCAGGGACTGCCCTGGAACCAGTCCCCCCTGCATGTACCAAGGGACGACTGTATAGTTCACTCACTTAATATTACTTAAAAGTTGTAATATTAAATACACTTACTCATTTATGGCTATTTTAGACTATGAGCTTTACATTCAGAGTCTATCAATGTTATATTTACAGGCAACATTTAAGGGATGGATGGATATTATGTATGCAGCAGTTGATTCTGTTAACGTAAGTATTGGTAAACATAACACCGAACTCTACAGTTTTGAAAAGCTTCTTTGTTGAGTTAGGCTGTTTCCAAACAGCAGCTCCAAGAAGCTCTTGCTACGGGCACGCTCACTGAAGAAAATCCACCTGGTAGTTGCCTCGGTTACCTGTGTGGCATTTGGAAACAGAGCTTGACTTAAATTCTGTGACTCTACTGTATCAGACAAGCTTGCATCTGACTTGCAGCGAGCCACTTTATCTCTCTGAGCCTGTTTATTGATCCATAAAAAGAAAATAATTCACCACTACCTCATGGGGCTATTCTCTGGATCCAGCTAGAAAATGTAAATAGAGAACTTAGTTCATCCTGGCAGTAATGTGTTCAGTAAATATTTATCAAAATAAAAATGAAATAACATGTTTTATTTATCAGTCTTACTGCTTTTATATTTTAAAGTGCCTTGGAAGAGTTAATGTGAAATAAGTCTCACACTAAGGAATTTTGAAAACTACTGACTAGTTTATATTATCACAAAAGTGATAATATTAGTGAAGATATTTCTATAATCAAATTTAAAAAGGAAAAATTTATATAAATATGATGTCATCTCTTTTACTGTTTTTTCTGGAAATAAATAACATGGATTGTAATTTACTTACTACATTGTCCTATAATCCAAGAAAGTGGATAAGCCCTTTGTAGTTATTTGAAAATTATATTTAGTATTGAGTAAATGTTTAAGAATGATTATGTTGAACTTTGACAACACTATGGCTTCTGTAAAACCACATTTACCTAGGATTGCACTATTTGAATTTCCTTGTCAGAGCATGTGAGAAAGAAAATGATGAATTTATTGTCAACATACGTTAACTTTTGTTAATTCCGTAGGTAGACAAGCAGCCCATTTATGAATACAGCCTCTACATGTATATTTATTTTGTCATCTTCATCATCTTTGGGTCATTCTTCACTTTGAACTTGTTCATTGGTGTCATCATAGATAATTTCAACCAACAGAAAAAGAAGATAAGTATTTCAACTTTTTGTCATTGCCCTGAAAGACATGAACATTATTTTTCCAAAAAATATAATGTGAAATTTAATGTCAATTACTTCATTAGAATTTCATTAATTTTCCAAGTAGTTTTTAGTATCCAGTGATGGATATGCTTAATCTCATTCATCTCTGCACAGAAAATAATCACCCTGCGATACATGAGACCTGGGTTCAATTCCTAAGTCAAGAAGATCCCCTGGAGATGGAAATGGCAACCGACTCCAATATTCTTGCCTGGAGAATCCCATGGACAGAGGACCCTGACAGGCTACACTCCATGGGGTCACAAGAGCTAGACACAACTTAGTAACTAAATGACCACAAAGTCCTAATTATTTTTAAGCAATACATCAACTATTCAGGTTTTTTCCCCCCAGTGTTCCCTGTGGAGACTTAATTAAGAAAACTCAGTGCACTAATTATTTATTCAAAATGCTTTTCATAAATAGTTCCTATATTCTGTTCTGAGCCATAAGAGGGATTATTGTTATAGACTTTGTCTTATAAATGAGAAAAGGCACAGAGATTTTGTGTAATTTACCAAAATTATGCACCTGGTAAGTGATAGGGTTTTAATAGTCAGTAGTTGATCTTATCAGAGAAGGCAATGGCACCCCACTCCAGTACTTCTGCCTGGAAAATCTCATGGACAGAGGAGCCTGGTAGGCTGCAGTCCATGAGGTCGCTGAGGGTCGGACCCGACTGAGCGACTTCACCTTCACTTTTCACTTTCATGCATTGGAGAAGGAAATGGCAACCCACTCCAGTGTTCTTGCCTGGGAATCCCAGGGACGGGGGAGCCTGGTGGGCTGCTGTCTATGGGGTCACACAGAGTCGGACACAACTGAAGTGACTTAGCAGCAGCAGCAGCAGCAGTTGATCTTATATACTTTGTATATTATTTAGGCCCCTTTCTACCCCCCAAATACTGTAATATGATATAGTTATAAATGCAGTAAGAAGTTAACAAGAAATGTAAATAGGCAGTTAGAAGAAAGCTAGATACAGCTAAAACATTTTTATGATGTATGTGACAATTGAGCAGGCCTTGGAAGATGGATGAAGAAACACATAGCAACGGGGAGGCAAAAGGATAAGTAGTCCACAGCGGGTCAGAGATATGTCTGAGAACACGCACAGTGATGATAAAGGAGGCAGCAATCCAGGCAAAATACCAGTCCATTCAGTTGGGATGTAGTTTTGAGAAAAGAAATAGCAAGAGGTCTTGATTTGCTTGAGCACAGGTCTGAAAAGCCATATTAGATATTTTTCAATAGGAGCTGATGTCATTGAAGTATTAAGGAAGAACATACAAGCAGGACATACACATTTATTAAGATTTGATGACATGTCTGATCCTGTGTAAAGTACTTTACACAGTAATCTTCATCACATTCTGTAAGTGTAGAGGGCATAGTATCCGCATTTCACCTCTCAGAGGGGTTATGTGCCTTGCACATGATTGGATAGCTCAGAAGTAGCTGCATCGTAGATCCAACTCTGAGGTCTTTTTTCCCAGAATTTATGGAAATCCAGCTTTAATTTAAAAAATTAATCTATCAGTGATGCAGAGAATGACTGTAGGAGCCCAAAGACTAGGTTAGGCTCTCCTTTACCTGCTACCTAGACCACACTTCGGAGAAGGCAATGGCACCCCACTCCAGTACGCTTGCCTGGAAAACCCTATGGATGGAGGAGCCTGGTGGGCTGCAGTCCATGGGGTCGCACAGAGTCGGACAAGACTGAGCGACTTCACTTTCACTTTTCACTTTCATGCATTGGAGAAGGAAATGACAACCCACTCCAGTGTTCTTGCCTGGAGAATCCCAGGGATGGGAGAGCCTCAGAGTCGGACACGACTGAAGTGACTTAGCAGCAGCAGCAGCAGACCACACTTCATTCTCCAAATTAGTCATTTGCAGCACTGGAGAATGTTTGTGTGTGAGTGCTAAGTCGCTTCACTCTTTGCATCCCTGTGGACCATAGCCACCAGGCTGCGCTGTCCATGTGATTCTCCAGGCAAGAGTACTGGAGTGAGTCGCCGTACCCTTCTCCAGGGTATCTTCCCAACCCAGGGGTGGAATCCCATGTCATGTCTCCTGCATTGACAGAAGGGTTCTTTAGCACTAGCGCCACCTTGGGAAGCCCACTAGAGAATAGGGGATACATTCAATTAAGAGATTTTAGAGGGTAGGATCTACCGTATTGTTTGTGGTTTGCAGGAGAAAAAATTGTCTATGAAGTCTCAGTTTTCTCAAAGTAAACTGGGTTACTGTGGCTGTAGCACCACCCACAGGAAAAGAGACTTTAGAAGGATGAGGTATAGAATAACAAGAGGAAGTGATTTCAGGTACTGGCTTAGTATCTAAGAAAAGACAGATGTACTTGCAATGAAATGTCATTCATGATATGATTGACTGTTCATGGTTGAAAGAAAATGTAGTAAATATTGTGTTGTTTATGCTTACATTCTGAATACAGGTGTTTATTTTTCAAAGAATTTTTTAAATTCCTTGTTCCATTCTAACATTTTATATCTGACAGTCAAAGTTAGTATTATCATATATTCATGCCTTTAGGCAGAGAATCTTAAATAAATAATAATCTTGAAAAAAATATAAATTATACCTTCATTTCCAATGTAGTTATTTTTCCTACTTTGGTCATTATATATGTGTACCTGTGATATATAAGCACACATATATAGTTCTGCAGCATTTCCCATAGAGGATGAATTATACATGTATCTAGAAAGAGCAGTATGACCATGACAGGACAGCTACAGCCCTCACTGCTTTAGTCCCCTTGCTTTTAAATATTATTCTTACAACAAGAATTGCCACTACAGAAAGATGGGATGAATAGACACCATTCCCAGTAGCATCAGGCAAAATTACTAATTTCAAAATCCTGTCAGCTCCTGTTATCCCCTACCATTCTTCCCGTGTTTCATTTGCATTTGAAACATGCTTTTTATCTTCTGCCCCTTTCTGAGTAAGTTTACAGTTTCTTTCCAACCTACTTGGAGAATGAAAGAAGACAGGAACAACCTGTCTTCAGTTAATAACCTACTACGTAGGAGGCCTCCTGTGCTATACAAAGTGGGTATGAATTCATCTAATCCATAGAACAAGCAAATGAAAGTGGTACCTTTATACGTGCGTATAAACCGAGGCCTATAAAGAGTAAACAGCTTGTTTCAAATCAAGAACTAGGTCATTGGCAGTCAGGGTCCAAAGTTCTGTTTGAGTGCAAAGCCCATCCAAAATGAAATGTGGCCTCTTAGTGCTTTTTAACTTCAACACTTTGATCTCGGTTTGGTATGAAAGTGTTAGTTGATCAGTCATGTCCAACTCTTTGCAACCCCACGGACTGTAGCCCACCAGGTTCTTCTGTCTATGGAATTTTCTAGGCAAGAATACTGGAGTGCGTTGCTATTTCCTTCTCCAGGGGATCTTCCCAACTCAGGGATCGAACCTGCATCTCCCACTTGGCAGGCAGATTCTTTACTGCTGAGCCACCTGGGACGCCCACCATTACCCATACCTCTTTCTAATAGCCAACCCCACTTTACTAGTTTTTCAAACTAGTCTTTGAAACTAGTCCTTAAGTCTTATAAATACTGTTTTTATCTTTAACAAATCTATGTGATAATTGGGTTTTAATAGTTCATCAGAAAATATACTTCTAAAATTTGAAGTTAACGTTATTAATGAGTTCAGGTTATAAAAGGGAAATGTATGCAATGTATTTACACAAATGACTAGTACAGACCTTGGTACATGTAAGTAAATTCTAAGTAACATCAACCCTTTTCAGTAACAGTAACCTTATTTGGAACATTAATAACAACCACAGGAATTATAAATAATTATTGAATGTTTGGAATGCAGTATCTTAATTGATCCTCACAACAAACCAATGAGGTAATTACTCTTGCAGTGTGAGATTATTCAACCTTCAGTTCAGTTCAGTTCAGTTCAATCACTCAGTTGTGTCCGACTCTTTGCGACCCCATGAAACACAGCATGCCAGGCCTGCCTGTCCAACACCAACCCACGGAGCCCACCCAAACTCATGTCCATTGAGTCACTGATGCCATTCACCATCTCAGCCTCTGTCGTCCCCTTCTCCTCCTGCCCTCAATCTGTCCCAGCATTAGGGTCTTTTCAAATGAGTCAGCTCTTCACATCAGGTGGCCAAAGTACTGAAGTTTCAGCTTCAATATCAGTCCTTCCAATGAACACCCAGGGCTGGTCTCCTTTAGGATGGACTGGTTGGATCTCTTTGCAGTCCTAGGGACTCTCAAGAGTCTTCTCCAACACCACAGTTCAAAAGCATCAATTCTGTGCTCAGCTTTCTTTATATTCTAACTCTCACATCCATATATGACTACTGGAAAAACCATAGCCTTGACTAGACAGACCTTTGTTGGCAAAGTAATGTCTCTGCTTCTTAATATGTGATCTAGGTTGGTCACAACTTTCCTTCCAAGGAGTAAGCGTCTTAATTTCATGGCTGCAGTCACCATCTGCAGTGTTTTTGGAGCCCCCAAAAATAAAGTCTGCCACTGTTTCCACTGTTTCCCCATCTATTTCCCATGAAGTGATGGGACCAGATGCCATGATCTTCGTTTTCTGAATGTTGAGCTTTAAGCCAACTTTTTCACTCTCCACTTTCACTTTCATCAAGAGGCTTTTTAGTTCTCCTTCACTTTCTGCGAAAGTGGTGGTGGTGTCATTTGCATATCTGAGGTTATTGATATTTCTCCCGGCAATCTTGATTCCAGCTTGTGCTTCTTCCAGCCCAGCGTTTCTCATGATGTACTCTGCGTATAAGTTAAATAAGCAGGATGACAATATACAGCCTTGACACACTCCTTTCCCTATTTGGAACCAGTCTGTTGTTCCATGTCTAGTTCTAACTGTTGCTTCCTGACCTGCATACAGGTTTCTCAAGAGGCAGGTCAGGTGGTCTGGTATTCCCATCTCTTTCAGAATTTTCCACAGTTTATTGTGATCCACACAGTCAAAGGCTTTGGCATAGTCAAAGCAGATATTTTTCTGGAACTCTCTTGCTTTTTCGATGATCCAGCAGATGTTGGCAATTTGATCTCTGGTTCCTCTGCCTTTTCTAAAACCAGCTTGAACATCTGGAATTTCACAGTTCATGTATTGCTGAAGCCTGGCTTGGAGAATTTTGAGCATTACTTTACTAGCATGTGAGATGAGTGCAATTGTGCGGTAGTTTGAGCATTCTTTGGCATTGCCTTTCTTTGGGATTGGAATGAAAACTGACCTTTTCCAGTCCTGTGGCCACTGCTGAGTTTTCCAAATTTGAAGACATATTGAGTGCAGTACTTTCACAGCATCATCTTTTAGGATTTGAAATAGCTCAACTGGAATTCCATCACCTCCACTAACTTTGTTCGTAGTGATGCTTCCTAAGGCCCACTTGACTTCACATTCCAGGATGTCTGACTCTAGGTGAGTGATCACACCATCATGATTATCTTGGTTGTGAAGATCTTTTTTGTACAGTTCTTCTGTGTACTCTTGCCACCTCTTCTTAATATCTTCTGTTTCTGTTAGGTCCATACCACTTCTGTCCTTTATCAAGCCCATCTTTGCATGAAATGTTCCCTTGATGTCTCTAATTTTCTTGAAGAGATCTCTAGTCTTTCCCATTGTATTGTTTTCCTCTATTTCTTTGCATTGATTGCTGAGAACGGCTTTCTTATCTCTCCTTGCCATTCTTTGTAACTCTGCATTCAGATGCTTGTATCTTTCCTTTTCTCCTTTGCTTTTTGCTTCTCTTCTTTTCTCAGCTATTTGTAAGGCCTCCTCAGACAGCCATTTTGCTTTTTTGCATTTCTTTTTCCTGGGGATGGTCTTGATCCCTCTCTCCTGTACAATGTCACAAACCTCTGTCCATAGTTCATCAGGCACTCTATCAGATCTAGTCCCTTAAATCTATTTGTCACTTCCACTGTATAATCATAAGGGATTTGATTTTAACTGCTATGTAATACATCTTTGACATAACATGTAAAGACCAGCCTGACTTACAGAATGTCTGCCACCTAGGTTTTAAAGGGATGCATTTCACAGGGTCTTTATAAGCTATGGTTAATTAAAATTACAACAGGAGTTTCTCTACTGGAGTGTTTTGTAATCTCCTCTTAGCTTCATCCCGCTCTTCATTATACTGACAACCAGGGTATCGTCAACGGAAGACAAGACATGTAATTATAAGTTATTAATAGGCTATGATATTCAACCCTTGGGCTTCCCAGGTGGCACTAATGGTAAAGAGCTCGCCTGCCAGTGTAGGAGACATAAGATGCATGGGTTTGATCCCTTGGTCAGGAAGATCCCCTGGAAGAGGGCATGGCAATCCACTCCAGTATTCTTGCCTGGAGAATCCCATGAAGAGAGGAGCCTGGTGGGCTACAGCACACAGGGTCACAAAGAGTTCGACATGACTGAATCGACTTAGCATGTACTCACTTTCAACCCTCGTCACCAGACAGTGAAGGGTTTAGGTTTCTCTTGACGTTATCTTGAAAGTTCTTTCTTGTACATCAGTAGATCAAATGAATACCAAAGTTACACAAAGACTGCGTATCAATTAGAGGACATGTAAATTAAAACACATAAGACCGAAAGGGAAGACTGGTTTTCAGTAGGTATTTGATAGATAAGAAAATGCAATCCAGGAAAACCAAAGGGAAACCATATCCAAATCACCTTTAACTCCAGGACCCTACAAGTAAAGGAAAGATTTCAGAACTATAAATTTCCCCCCCAATTCCTAATTACATGGATTGTGCTAATTTATGCCATAACTTAAAGTTTATATTTCAGGTCAATGAGGAATGTGCATGAATCTGTATAAATTGTAGATAATTTTAAGAAATCAACAGAGTTTAAAAGAATAGGCAAAGCTTCTAGGTCTCCTGTGTGAGATTTAGACTTCTACAGTGAAGAAAGGATCAAAAACTTTATTTAGATGTTACTTTATTTACTGTTGAATCTTAAATGTTGTATATTCAATTAGAAAGTCCTTCAAGTCAGAAACCCTAGAGTATTGATAATTTTCTCAACATCTAAAACTCTATTATGTATATTGTTTATACCCAATAAAGTGTTTATGTTGAAATTCCTTTATTTGGAATTAAAGAGGTAATGAAAGTTTTTTTTAGTAAATAAGTAAATAAATGTACTATGTGTATACCAAATATATTTGTGTGTGTACACTATTTATCAATGTGTTATCATAACATATATAGTATATTCATTTGTATGCTAAAGGAATGTGGTATGATAAAATGAATACAAGTGAATACAAAAATATTATTACTTTTTGCCCCTACTATTTATGAGTCAGTATGGCTAATAAGTAAACATTAGCCAACTTATTATTACTTACTTTTGTTTCTTCTCACTCTTCCTGATATATTTGTTATTTAACAATGAAATGCCTGATGAGACAAGTAGCAGATAAAATGAGATACCAGCATATCATTTAAAACAAAACAAGTTAGGCTACTAAAAAATAAGTGAGCCAATTATTATTTCACGTAATCCATATATGTTATATATTATGCATATTACATTATATACAGAGAGTCATGTCCCTATGTGTAGGTAATCCTTTAAGATAGATTTGATTTATAGCTACCTTGCACATAATAAGATACATTTCATTTTATTGAAGTGTAATTAACATATAACAATATATTAGCTTCCCAGGTGGTACTAGTGGTAAAGGACCTGCCTGTTAATGCAGGAGACAACAGATGCTGGTTCGAGCCTGGGTTGGGAAGGTTCCCTGAAAGAGGAAATGGCAACCGACTCCAGTTTTCTTGCATGGAAAATCCCACAGACAGAGAAGCCTGGCAGGCTGCAGTCCATAGGTCGCACAGAGTCAGACACAACTAAATGACTCAGCACACAGCACGTACAATAGAATCATTCAGTACTTGCATACATTGTGAAATGATTACCATAAGACTTTAGTTACATGTGTCACCATCTGTCATCAGAAGTATGCAATACTTTTCAAGAGCCATACTAATCTCTATATGGTTCCAATTTTAATATATGTGCTGCTAAGTCGCTTCAGTCATGTCCGACTCTGTGCAACCCCATGGACAGTAGCCCACAAGGCTCCCCTGTCCCTGGGATTCTCCAGGCAAGAACACTGGAGTAGGTTGCCATTTCCTTCTCCAATGCATGAAAGTGAAAAGTGAAAGTGAAGTCGCTCAGTCGTGTCTGACTCTTAGCGACCCCATGGACTGCAGCCCACCAGGCTCCTCCGTCCATGGGATTTTCCAGGCAAGAGTGCTGGAGTGGGGTGCCATTGCCTTCTCCAATATATGTGCTACTGAAGTGAAAACACATTTCATTTCTGTATGAATACATTTTTAACCTGAATAATCACCTGAAGGAATATCTGGAAAATGATTCTGGTTTTAACTAGATTTATTTTTATTTCTTTACCTTGGAGGTCAAGATATCTTTATGACAGAAGAACAGAAGAAATATTATAATGCAATGAAAAAGCTGGGATCCAAGAAACCACAAAAGCCAATACCTCGGCCAGGGGTAAAAAATATTATATTTAGCTTGTAAATTTTAAAATTATTTTAATTCATCTTTAATGTATAATTATTTCTTAAACATGAATGTATAATTTTAACATTTTAAAGAAAAGTCCTTATAAAACTGAACATATGTATTTTGAACACTATCACAGCTCTTAATAGTCTTTCATATATTTTCCTTTTCTATAAAAATGAAAAAATAATTATATATGCTTTTACTCTACATTAGCTGTACATCTTACTATTAGTACAAATGTTCTATAGAGAATCAAAATAAAATGTACTTTTGACTGAAATTTGATTATCTTGATGACTTTATGATGTAGTCACAGCATGTAGTGATAGGTGTCTTCAGTCAGGTGAAACCAACCTTGTAGACCTTTGATATTACAACAGACAGAACACCAGGGAAGCAGTCAGACTGGTCATGAATCTAAACTTTATCCTGCCATAAGATCAAAGACCAGAATAGGCTCAGGTGTAAATAGTGAGTCTTAGCAGTTAAATAGTTTGTATTCCTCTAATAGTTAAAATAAATTTAAACGCATTTTATGTATCTCAATTTCTGTTTTGTATAACACTGTAGAGCAAAGTTGTTGCTGAAGACAGAGCATCCTAAAAATGGGAATATGTTTAGTACCAGCTGCCTACATGAGGATTATCCAGCACTTTTTAAATGGACACATGGCCAGGTTTCATCCAGACCTACAGAACCATAATCTATGAATTTAAAGCTCTAGTATTTAATTTTCTCAGCACCCTACTTGATCTTGATAGAGTGTCTTAAAACTTGCTTATGTAACCAATAAAGTGATTTTGAAATTGAGTTTCATGAAAAGCACAGTACTGTTCAGTGAGATTGATAAGAAAAGTGATATGTTAAATATGGATATGTTTGGAAGTATATATTCTATACATGGAAGAGACAGGAAAGTATACATCTCTGATATTATAGCAGTAATACCAGTGTAAGACAATGATGCCAACACATTAGTCAAAATAAGGTGACAAAGTAGAAATTGAGAGATGTCATTTTATTACCTTGAAACACTCTAGGTAATGGAACTGAGATTTTCTTTTCTTTTTTTTTTTTTCTCTGAGAGTTTCTTAGTAAAAAAATTACCTTGTGATCCTGGCAATTCCTGTATGACACAGTAGGGTGGATAGACTTAAAAGCAAATGTTAGTTTACAAGGTTAATTGAAGAATTGGTACACTGAAAGTCAACAGCAAGTTGTCATGTACTCTGACTTAGATCTAGCCCATTAATCATATTCCTTAAACAAAGCAAGAGCTTATAACCAAGGATAATTTATGCAAGTTTTGAAGACAGGTACCTTTAAAATTTGTTTTGTTAATGTAATCATTTATGGATACTACTTTGAAAATTTACTGTACAACTTCCTATCATTTTTGTTTCTTTGCAGAACAAATTCCAAGGATGTATCTTTGACCTAGTAACAAACCAAGCTTTTGATATAGCCATCATGGTTCTGATCTGCCTCAACATGGTAACCATGATGGTGGAAAAAGAGGGACAAAGTGACTACGTGACTGAAGTTTTAAATTGGATCAATGTGGTTTTTATTATCCTGTTCTCTGGAGAATGCGTGCTGAAACTGATCTCCCTCAGATGCTACTACTTCACTGTAGGCTGGAACATCTTTGATTTTGTGGTTGTAATTCTCTCCATTGTAGGTAAGACCATTTATTAATCAGATTTTAATTCTGAGTCAAACTAAACATCACACGTATTCAGAGAAGTTTCTGAATTCATGACTGTAAACCTACTTTTGAGTAACACTGAAAAAAATGAAGTAACCTTTAAAGCAAAACTAAACAAAAACATCTGTGTCAGAATTCCTAGGTTCACGTTATGAGCCTGAAGGATACATTTTCTATTTGTTGGAAGCACATAATACCCCTTGATGTTTGACTTCCAGGATACCCTTCACAAACGTAGCAAGTGTGCCAGTAGATAGGTGTGTCTTAGACCAATGTAAACTGGCAATGTAAATCTAAATGTAGAATCTGAAATCATCTCTAGTTTTTGCATATATGAGAACTATCCCTTGATTAGTGATAATATAACTAGCCAGAATATTGGTGATTGAAAAGTCTCCCTGAAATCAAAGTGAAGTTAAGGTATGAAGAAATGCCAGCTTCATTTCTTACAGCTTCATACTTGTCAAGTCTGTAATCATTTTCAGCCAACCACAGTCATGTCTGTGAATCACAATATTTGATTTTATACTTCCTCTTGTTTCATTACCATAGCTGTTTTCCTGTCATCTTGTTTTTCATTATTTGTACATGCCTTTCCCAGTAGTTTAGGTTTGAATTTATTTTTATAATTATAAATTTTAGACAGAAGAGATTGTGGAGATTATTTAATACAAACTCACTTAGAGATGCTGAAACAAGGAAACTCAGAAAGGTTGAAAGTACTATAACCTAAAACTGCCATATTGAGTACTGCAACTTAGAATAGGCATTCAAAATCAATTTTTGGAAAAAATAAAAGAAAAATTAAAATATAGGTAGGAATCACACATTAACAGCAAGCAGAAGAGAGGAAGCATTCCACTTAACTTAGGAAGAAGAAAGGAATATCCCTCTATCACTTCGCTTTGTAACAGTGTTGGCTGATCCAATTAGATCAGAAAACGGAGAGGTACATATATTTAAACAATGGAGCAAATGATCAGTTTCACATCTTACTGTGGTACTCTAAAAATGCAAGAGAATCAACCAATAAAATGGATTCAATTAAAGTTCAGAAGGTACAGATTTTAAATTGCATGAACCATGAACCAATGTTAATGATTGTTTATGTGGACCAAAGGATTAGAAAATATATCTAAGGAAATCTGATTCATGATTCCAATAAAAATAAAGGAAAATACCTAGAAATAACTGTAATAAGAAATGTATAAGACTTCTATGAGGAAAACTAACAGAAACAAAAGAAAGTTTAAATACTAAATCCAGTGTTACCCCAATGAGAATATGAGTGGGATAATAAATTGGCAACATAAATCTAAATGATTCTAAAATTCATCTGGAAGAAAAATTAGAGTAATGAGGGGTGACTTACATTGCCAGATATTAAAGATTGTTTTTACGTTGATGAAGTAATAGATTCAAATGAATAATCCTAATTTAAGCTTCAATATATGGAGAATTACTAAATTACTCAGTTAAAAGATCTCATGGATCAAGATTAATGGATGTGTACAATTGTATTCTAGTAGAAATAGATTTATAACCATGAGCTTAAATAGCCCTTTCTATTCATGACAAACAACTCCCTTGAGACAAAATAATGGATATGACCACATAAAAATCAAAATATTTATTCTATGGAGGAAGAATCACTACCGCCACCAAATTAAAAGAAAAAATAGTTGAAAAACATGTTAAAAACAAGGAAATTGTTAATGTAACATTTATGGCTAACAAAGGATTAGTACTTGTGAACACATGTACACCCGTGGCGGATTCATGTTGATGTATGGCAAAACCAGTACAATATTGTAAAGTAATTAGCCTCCATTTAAAATAAATAAATTTAAATTAAAAAAAAAAGGAACCACACACAAAAAAAATATTCCTCATAAATCAATAAGAAGTAAATCTCCCAACAGAAAAATGTCCAAAAACTAGACTAGGCCAAAAGGAGAAAGTTGAAAATAGTCAACAAGCATACAAAATGTCCAATAAATTAAGAAAATGTGGATTATTTTTCCCCAAAAAAATGCCACAATACTGAAATGTTTCAAACATCACAGAGATATTTTTGATAAAATTACAAAGAAGAAAACAGCGCCGGTGAGCATGTGAAGTGGGAGCACTTTCATAGACTATCGTTAGAAAAGTTAGTTTCTACAAACTTTTTGGAGGTAGATTTGCAATATATAACAAAGATTTAAATCACTGTTTCACCTACCTTCTATTATTATCAAAAAATGCTCATGCAAAAAATATACCTGCTTAGATATTCATTTCAATCAAAACAATTGGAAACAGCATAAAATTCTTCAAAATATGGTGACTTTGACACAACATTATACAACTATAGGGAATTGTTCTGTTGTCATTTATAGGGAAATACCTCCATAACATATGATGAAATAACTAAAACAGATGACCAAAAAACCCTTCTATTATCATGCTTACATTTGTATATGTTTGTGTGCTTGCATAGAAAAATGGAGTGATCCTAAACAAAATACTAACAGCAGTTAATGGTTGGTTGATATTTCAGGTGATTTATATTTTCTTTTTAGCATTTTACTATGTGACTTTAATTTTTCTACCCTTACAAATTAAAAAACTGTGCATGAAAAAATAGAAGGTTCACAAACCTACTAAAGTAGAAAAAAAAGTCATAGTGGTTAAGGCTAGCCATTTTACTGTGGGATTGCTCAGTCCTTGGATTGTTATAATATTGTCTTCAATATAAAATGAAAATCCTGAAATCACAAGAGATAAAATGGCACATAAAACTATTTAGAGTCATAATTTTCTGTAGCATAGATATTTAAATATTTACCATTTACTCCTCCACTCTTCACCAGGTATGTTTCTGGCAGATTTGATAGAAAGGTATTTTGTGTCCCCTACCTTGTTCCGAGTGATCCGTCTTGCCAGGATTGGCCGAATCCTGCGTCTGATCAAAGGGGCCAAGGGGATCCGCACGCTGCTCTTTGCTTTGATGATGTCCCTTCCTGCGCTGTTTAACATCGGCCTCCTGCTCTTCCTGGTCATGTTCATCTATGCCATCTTTGGAATGTCCAACTTCGCCTATGTTAAAAAGGAAGCTGGAATTAATGACATGTTCAACTTTGAGACCTTCGCCAACAGCATGATCTGCCTGTTCCAGATCACCACCTCTGCTGGCTGGGATGGATTGCTGGCACCTATCCTCAACAGTAAACCACCGGACTGTGACCCCAAAAAAGTTCATCCTGGAAGCTCAGTTGAAGGAGACTGTGGGAACCCATCTGTCGGGATATTCTATTTTGTCAGTTACATCATCATATCATTTCTGGTCGTGGTGAACATGTACATTGCTGTCATCCTGGAGAACTTCAGTGTTGCTACTGAAGAAAGTACTGAGCCCCTGAGTGAGGACGATTTTGAGATGTTCTATGAGGTTTGGGAGAAGTTTGATCCAGACGCGACCCAATTTATAGAATATAGCAAACTCTCTGATTTTGCAGCTGCCCTGGATCCTCCTCTTCTCATAGCAAAACCAAACAAAGTCCAGCTCATTGCCATGGACCTGCCCATGGTCAGTGGGGACAGGATCCACTGCCTTGACATCTTATTTGCCTTTACAAAGCGTGTTTTGGGGGAAGGTGGAGAGATGGACTCTCTTCGTTCACAGATGGAAGAAAGGTTCATGTCTGCAAATCCCTCTAAGGTGTCTTATGAGCCCATCACAACTACACTAAAAAGAAAGCAAGAGGATGTGTCTGCTACAGTCATTCAGCGTGCTTACAGACGTTACCGCTTACGGCAAAATGTCAAAAATATATCAAGTATATACATCAAAGATGGTGACAGAGATGATGATTTGCCCAATAAAGAAGATATGGTTTTTGATAATGTTAATGAGAACTCAAGTCCAGAAAAAACAGATGCAACTCCATCCACTGTCTCCCCACCTTCTTATGATAGTGTAACAAAACCAGACAGAGAGAAATATGAAAAAGACAAAACAGAAAAGGAAGACAAAGGGAAAGATGGCAAGGAAGGCAAAAAATAGAGCTCATTTTTGATATATTGTTTACAGCCTGTGAAGGTGATATATTTGTGTTAATAAGACTCTTTTGAGGAGGTCTATGCCAAATCTCTTTTTATCAATTTATTCTCAAAGTCAGTGCATTTGCTAGCTCTGATTCTCTGACATAGGTGGGCAGCATTAGCAGATGGCTATTTTTACATTGGTAAATGTATCTCTAAGAATTGTTAAGAGTGAGTGTACAGGAATTATTGATTACAGCAAACAGAGGTGATTTAATTTTATTTACTTTTAATAAATCAGAAAAACTTGTAGAAAATATTCACATCTGCCTTGTCATCTTTTCACAGGATTGTAAACATTCATGTTTCCCATGCATGTAGGCATGTGTGGGTGCACACACACGCCAATACCTAACATTTGGATATCTACAAAAGTATTTTGCCTTGACTTTTCAATGTAGTGCTCTGATAGAAGGCACCAGTAATGAATGTTCAGTTAAAACATCTTGTTATCTTGTTATTAGGGGGCAAGACTCTTTTATCCATGTCCAAAGGTCATTCTATATTTTGAGGTGCTTAAATTTATCCATGTTACATGAAAACCAATTTATATGTGCCCACTAAATGCCATGTGACATGTAGGCTGGTCAGTTCTACCAATGCTTTTTGTTTATCATGATGCATATACCGATTAGGATAAGAGTTACCTTTAGAATATTGTGCTTCATGGGCTGCCTTTTTCTATATCTTTGTTTGTTCATTCAGTAATCATGAAACATGAAAAATTATTTTCAGTACATATCACGTTCCTTGAAAGAAAAAATGAACATGATTGAGAAAATAAGCAACTAAAGAAAGCTTTATCCATTTTAATTTATATACTGTAATGCCGGACTGTGCTGCTCCAAAAATACCAACAACGACCCAACTCTTATCATTTCTGTCACAGTTTTCTGCTTTCTCATGCAGTATTGTTGAATCATTCTTCAGCACTGAGCAAAGCTGATACTGTCTTCAGTGAAGTGCTTCCAGATATGCAGAAAGATATTTGATATCATGATACATGTTTGAGCAGATAATGACTTGGGCACAGTATTTAGTATTTCACCTGCATAATATCCTGAATGTGTATGGCAAGCTTTCAAGTCGTACTACATGGCAGGCTTTCAACACAAACTTGTGTGTAGTAAGAATGAAATAGCATTCAACCAAGATTCTTGCCAACTTGCTTGCCTGATTGGTTCTAGTAATCCACTTGAACCTTTGTTCTTTCATCTACAAAATGAGGAGGATGTCACTTTCTCCTTAAAATTCTATGACTATGAGATATATTATGTATCCATCAATAATGTACCCTGAGCTTAAAGTTTACCAAACACACATTCATTTTGCTTCTGCTGTTGTTCTTCTATCAAGGATTATATATCTAGTTTAGAAAAAAAACTTGTTAATACTGGCTTGAAAAGAAATAGCCATAATGCATTTTTTATGAGTTTATTCCAGGAACGTGAGATCATTCTCCTATCAAGTTATTCATGCACAGGCAAAAACTGAGTTACAAAAGTGGAAAGTAATTTTATTTAGAAGATTTTGTGGGAGGTTTCAAAACAAATATATACAACAATATTTCATTCATTTGCTTTCCTCAATGAAAAAAGAACATAAACTGTATTTCTATATTAAGTGCTTAAAACATTTTTGTTGTTGTTCTTTTGGCTAGTTAAAAATAAAGGAGATTTAAGCATACCCATAGAGATGAAGAAGTACAGATAGAGGATGAAAGGCAAAGGGCAAAAAAAAAAAAAAACACAGAAATGAGAAAGACAGACAAAAACAAAGAAAGCGACATCTCCACAGAACTTCCTACCTAGAATATTTCTAAAGTATGATGTGTTTTACAGCATTAGTGAAGGAGATTATCACATCTAGACATTTGTCCTAAAGCATGAATGAAATTAAACCTAGGGCCAAAGATTCTTTACCAATCATCCATCTTACATTATTTGGGCCTCTTTTTTATTTACTATATAAGATACCATGCAGTGTTTTCCTAGACTATATAGAGCATTGTATCACCTCCCTGCTAAGTCTGTTGAAAATAGGTTTTGACCAGTTTAGAGAACCATGCAAAATATATTACCTTTGTAAGATTTTTTAATACACAAAATTAAGAAATTAATATTACCTTAAATGTGAAGTTTATCCTCATCATTTTAAATCCATATAACTGTACTTTGCGTATTTATAAAATATAGTGGGGAAAGATGTGGGAAGGTTTATGTGTGATTTACTATTCATGTTTTTACATTGCCTGATTTTTATGTGAAAAAAAATATTAGCAACTTGTTCCTCAACACAATTTATTCTAAACATTTCAAAAAAAGAATTACAAAGTTGCACTTCCATTTCATGCTGAACTATAATTTTTTAATGTAACATGGTTAAGTTTTTTTATATATATGTTTTCCCAGGAATGTCTAATTGTAACTTTTTATCAATAACAATATTTTGGAACCAAGTGCTCATTTAATATATTACAAGCTTGAAGGGAAGTTAGACTTCTCTTTTCATACAGATTACTGTTTGGTACTAATAATAAGATACCATTCTCAGCACTGTCATGCTAATATTTAAGTCACACTTATCATTGAACACATTTAATCTAATGATATAAAATGATAGTTACACTGTACAATTTAAATTGGAATAAAGTGGCAGGGAACAGATTTGAACACAAATCCATTCATCCAATGGAGATAAACATGGGAGAATCTCATTTTATCTTTTTGACTGTTACGTAGTTTGCAAAAGATGTAAGTAACTTGTTGGCTGTTTCTAAATGCTAACTGATGAAAACTTCAACTCTAAATATTTGTTCAGCATGATTTTATAGAATTTTGATAGCTTTATTCAAAAGTTAAGAGGAAATGCATATGTAAATAAAGCAGTTCTAAATAGCAATTTCAGAGAAATGTTAATGGGAATGATGAAAGTGGGCCAGCTAAATTAGAATGGCCAAGTAACTGGCTTGGGTTTAGGACCTATGTATAGAGGCCACCAATTTCTTTTAATAACTGTGGTTTGTTATGTTATATTCTTGAGGAAAATAATTGAGTTGCTTCATAAAAATAAAGGAATAGCCATGAATATAATAATGCTGTTTACATAGAATTCTTTATAAATTTCATACATATATGAATGCTCAAAATGTTTGAGTTTGTCATAAATTATATTGTAGTTATACTTGAGACCTGCACATTGTAATAGAATCTAAAAATAAAAGTCATCAAAAAATAAAATCATGTTTGCATGTATTTTCTGTTTTTGTGAGAATAACCTTTAACATTACAGCATAACCCAGGCAAAAGGAGCTGCAGAGTACATAGTTAAAATCTCTTTCAAGGGAGGGAAAGGTTGCGTACTGATTAGAGTGGAGGGGGCCTTTGCTGCAACAGGATTTGCTGCACGTGGGGTGAAACACATGACTAGTTGAGAGCTGTAAACAAGCAACAGGGGAAACATGCTGTACTTTCTGTCTATTATTCTGAAAGTTGTGTAATTGGATACCCATATTGACAATCTGTCCCAGAAGAAAAAGCCAATTTTAAGAGATTTAGGAAGCTTGTGTCATGTCTGTATCACGTGCTTTAGCTTGACCCTCAAATTTATTTTTCATAAGCAATTTAAATGCAAAAAAGCCATGGATGAAACTATAGGTAGTAAGTATATAGAAAAGATTCAGAGCTTATTAACAGTTTTGAAAACCTAGTAGCATTGAGGAAAAATTATTCCTCTTCCAGATGTAATATTTGCTAGCATGTGCTAGTTTCCATTGTATTTTGTGCAAGACAATATGACTTGTATTTTGTTAATTTCCACTCAGTGACTAGCAACACCTTGGGATATCTCTATGGGCCTACAAGAATAAGAAAAGCAAAACAAACCATGTTGCTAAGTGAAAGAAACCATTCTAAAAAAGCTATGTATTGTACAAACTAGCAGGTGGCACCAATGGGAATATTTCAACCCAGGCAGAATGTACTTAGAGAACCTTAGAGACCTTAGAGAAATTTAAATAGAATTGATTTTCACTGCATAAACCCCAGGGAAAATTGAAAAGAGAACTACTGGAGAAAATTTCTATAATTTATTGAAGGGAAAGAATGCAACTCAAAGTCTGAGAAAGACTGTTAATAAATTGAGACTACAGAAAAGAGACATTTTCCAACCTTCTGGCAAAGCCACCCAAACCCCATCTACTTTTGGTCTTTCTGCAGAGTTTTAGAACTGCCAACACTCACTTTCGTGAAAGACAAACATGATGATGACATCTGAATGTAAATATCAGAGTGTAATATTATATTGATTTATCATTCATTATAAATCATCTATTTGTTAAATTCTATTTTACTATTTCTTCTATAACCTATGTTATAGACTATTTTCTTTCATGATACTTTGAAAGACAGTATCTGGATGCTCCACTCTCAAAAGCTTCATAATTCTGGGCATAACTTAAAAATAGTGACTGGAGGTTGTGCAGATTCTTTTACTGCATGTCTGCCAGTCCCTGTTTTCTAGCTTAGTTCAAGTCAAAGGGCTTTGTTTTCCTATGGAAGCACTGACCTCCTTAGACCAAGCTCATCATGTCTCTTGTAGCTCTTGGCATGAGAGTTAAGTGAAGTTTTAACTTTATTTCAATGAAAACGATTAAATTATGCTTGCTCACATTCACTTCTTACCTGCAGTTATTCTTCAGATTTCTCATGTAGGCTGTGGTTTAGTATCATGAAGCTAAAGTAGATCGTTTATTTCTTTTCTTCTCCCTGGCTACCTCCCAGATCCCTTTCTGCCTATAACCTGGCTCTTAAGTGGTACTCTGGCTGTGGTTTGTAGGAGGCAGACCCATTACCTCTCAAATAAATGGACAATGTGTGATTCCTTAGAGAGAAATATCTTTTCCTTTACTTACAAGTATCAGAACCAAATTAGGTGACTCCAAACCAGTGGTTAGAGTAAGATGAATATATAAAATAAAATAAATTAGGCAGGAAAATGAAGCATGAAGGAATTCGTTTCCCACCTCTGTTTCCTCTATTCTTTTAACACAGTTGATTTTATTAAATTCATCAACTAGAACCACTATATCAGGACAGGCTGAGTTGTTAGGGAGATTACAAGAAACTTACGTCTTTACTAATCTCTTCAAGCGAGTCAAAAGAAGATATTTAGAAGTATGATAGTTGTGGGTTTCACAGGATGTTTAAGAAAACCAATGTTTTCTGTGGAATTTTGATACCTAATTCTTATTCATAGCATTTTACTATAAAATTAATTCTTAATTTCAAGGATTGAGAAGAACATCCAGGAAAATGAATCATTCTGGCAGCTTAAAATGACTGAAAATGCCATTAGCATTTTTCCCTATCAGCATTTCCTCCTGTTCAGTTATCTCCTCCAAAAGTAAGAGAACTCGTGTTTACCCCCAGTATCTGTCATCTTCAGAGCTGAAACAAAACAAACCTCTCCCTCTTTACAAGATCATTGAAAGCACTTAAAGAAATCTAAGCTCTGCTTTTCAGAGTCTGATACCATCTTATGCCTTTAAGATTTGCCAAAAAATACAAATATCCACCCATATACACAACAGCAGCATATTACATAGTATCATGAGTTTAAATCTTTCTTGCACTTACTAACAATGTGACTATAAGCTTAAACAATGTACTCTATTCTCTGAGCCTGGTTCTTCATCTGTAAGAGACCAGCACTTATTAGATCCAAAATACATAAATATGTGGTAGGAGTTTTAAAGGCAAACACTTTATTATGCATTTTCTGAAGTACTGCTCACTCTTAGGATTCAGAAATAAATTCTGTCAGATAATATTCAGCATCTGCTGTATCGTAGAAGAATCAGTCAGTGATGGTTGTTCAGTGCTAATGTACCATGGGAGCACGAGGAAGATGAGTTAAATCTAGTAAGGGTAGTCTAGAGTCAAATATTGAAAAGTGAATAAGAGTTAGTTTTGAGTGTGTTGAATTTGAGTTACTATGGGTCAAAGTAAAAAATGTACTGAAGGCAACTGAATATATAAAGGCCTGTATTTCGATGAAAACACCAGAAAATATCTATTTAGACAGAAGAAGTCAATAAGAAAAGGATATAAGGAGGAAAAAAACATGTAAGAGGTATAAAAAATAAACTTCAAAATGTCAAACAAATACTACCTTATTAATGCATTGAAATATCAGTATTTTTCTTTTTTTAATTTTTGTTTTGTTATTCATCAGACAAATGAAAATTAAAACAGCCATGAGATATTATTAGACTATCACCAAAATGACTACATATAAAAGACAGACAATAACAAGTCTTGTTAAAAATTTGAAGCAGGTAAGGCATTTAAAGCAAAATTAAAAAAATAAAGGAGAAAAAAGAGTGGGTATATGTATATGTATAACTGATTTGCTTTGCTGTACAGCAGAAGCTAACACAACACAGTAAATCAACCGTATCCCAATAAATTTTTTAAAATGTGAAGCAAAAGAAATTCTCATACATTGCTGCTGCTAAGTCACTTCAGTCGTGTCTGACTCTGTGTGACCCCATAGACGGCCTCCTATCAGGCTCCCCCGTCCCTGGGATTCTCCAGGCAAGAACACTGGAGTCGGTTGCCATTTTCTTCTCCAATGCATTAAAGTGAAAAGTGAAAGTGAAGTAGCTCAGTCGTGTCTGACTCTTAGCGACCTCACGGACTGTAGCCTACCAGGCTCCTCCGTCCATGGGATTTTCCAGGCAAGAGTACTGGAGTGGGGTGCCATTGCCTTCTCCGCATACGTTGCTAGTAAACATATAAATTTGAACAATTACTTTGAAAATATGTTTGTCAATATCTGTTTAAACATATATGTATTCTATTACTGGAAATTTTGTGATGCACAAAAATGAGTGTTTATAATCAAAAGAAATTTTTATGAAAATTCAGAAATGCAGATTCAGTATTTCTATCAGAAAGGATACTGTGGTAGAGTATACAACAAAATGCTATCCACTGCAGGAAAGGACAGCTAGCTGATACATGCAGTATCACAGAGAATCTCACCAACAAAATAACGAGCTAAAGAAGCTAGACAAAATATTATACATTGTATAAATTAATTTATAAAGTTTAATAACAGGCAAAACTCATTTCTGATAATAGAAGTCAAAAGAGTAATAACCTTTTGGAGGCTTACTGACTTGGGCATTAGGGAGAATTGTAGAATACAGGATATGTTTTATATCTTAATCTGGGTGGCATTTACATAAGAGCATAAATATGTATATTAGAACTGCATGATTTTTCACTTACTGCATATTTATTATACCTCAATAAAGTAATAATCAACAATTAGAAAGTATTCTGAGTTAGAGATCAGCCACCAAACCTCCAAGGCAGCTCAGCTGCAGTGTTTTCTCCTCTGTGTCCCGCTGCTTCTTTTCTTTTGGTTCTTAGAAATTTCCTTTAATTTCTTGCAAGCTTCGTCTTGCATTCAAAAATATACCTATTAAATTCTACTCAACACGCATCTTATATTAGAATTTTTTCAGGATATCTGTTCATCTCATTGTTGAGCATTAAATGGACATGGGCTTCCATGATAGCTCAGTTCCTATCCTTTCTGATAGTAATACTGAATACATATTTATGCTCTTATATAAAGCTTATGGGCATCCCTGATAGTTCAGTTGGTAAAGAATCTGCCTGCAATGGAGGAGACCTGGGTTCCATTCCTAGGTCAGGAAGATCACCTGGAGATCTTTCCTGAAAGGCTACCCACTCCAGTATTCTGGCCTGGAAAATTCCATGGACTTTATAGTCCCTGGGGTCCCAAAGAGTCCGACACGACTGAGTGGCATTCACTTTCACTTTCAAATGGACATGAAATGATATCCTACTTAAGAATCTCTTGTGATGTTGTCTGAAAGTCATAAAAGCTAAGATCATCCTAATGAAACTTTGGCTCCCAAGAGAATTTTTTTCTCCATTTCTAAAACTTCCCAGAGCAAACCTAGAAATAGCTTTTATAAAGCAGTAGGAAAATGCGGGAAAATAATTTATTCAAAGAGACTCATTAAGCCTGAGACTTAAGTTTGTAAATTTAGATAATGTCTTAATTATTTTAGAGGAGAGTAATTATTTGGTGGTCTCACTGAAACATCATTTTCCTACTGCATTGTAATTGCATTTCACTAACAACACAAAGCTATCTGAGAACTTGGATGTACGATAAACACATTCATTTATCTTTTGAGGAATGGCTTGAAATAAAGAATGCAATATGAACAGCCTTCTTTTCTCCAGCTTGCAGTGTCTTAAAGTTTTTCTTTTCTTCATTATTTAGACTGGTCATTCTTTTAAATTGACCTCAGACTAGAAATTAGCTGATAGATAATAATATCTACCCTGTTCCTCAAATTAAAAAAACAAACCTCAGAGCATACTTTTATCCTTCCCTTATATAGGCATCCAACTCATCAACAAGTACTGTTGGTTCAAGCTATAAAATACACCCCAAAGCTGTTCATTTCTCCTTATCTCTATCACCTTTACCCATAGGTCTAAACCACTATTGTTTTTGGCTTGATCTGTTCTGGTAGCCGCTTTACTGGTCTTTTGGCTCCACTTTTGATTCCCTACAATCTTTTCTCCATAGAACAAACAGAATGATCCTTTGAAACCCTCATTTAAACAAACCATTCTTCCTTGGTGTCTCAGACAGCAAAGAATCTTCCTGCAATGCCAGAGACCTGAGTTTGAACCCTGGGTCGGGAAGGGAATGGCAACCCACTCCAGTATTCTTGCCTGGAGAATTCCATGGACAGAGGAGCCTGGCTATAGTACCTGGGAGTTGCAACGAGCCAAACATTACTGGGTTACGAACACACACACACAAATTCTCCCCCATTGCCCTACTTCCTCTTAAGGTTCTTCAGAGCTTCCTCTTCCACTTAACATGAGGGGCAGACTTCTTAGCATAACGGGCCTGATATGACCTGGGCCCT
This sequence comes from Bos javanicus, assembly GCF_032452875.1. Classification (NCBI taxonomy): domain Eukaryota; kingdom Metazoa; phylum Chordata; class Mammalia; order Artiodactyla; family Bovidae; genus Bos; species Bos javanicus. The sequence goes on from NC_083869.1 coordinate 30,186,161, forward strand.
GCTTAACTGCACGTCCCCCTGCCATACTATCCACTTCTGAAACTCACAGAGCCTTAGCTCCACTGACTTTCCTTCTGTTCTTTGACTCATTAAATCTACTCTTGCCTCAGCTCCTTTGTGTTTGCTCTTCTCCCCTTTTCTTTGTGCCTCTGATTCAGAACCCAGCTGCAGCCACTTAGATTTCAGCTCAGGTGTTTCCTCTTTAGAGAGGCCTTGCCTTACACTCTATATAAGGTAACCCCACTGCCCCAGCCACTCTTTACCAAGTTGAAGTTCCGTCTTCATCTCACCATTTACTATTACCTAAAATTCTTATGATTTTTATCCATTGGTTGACTTGTCTCCTCTCAGCTGATAAACAGACCTATGTGAGGTAGACACACTCTTTATTTTTGCCTTCTCTAACCCTAGAAGGTCTGACCTCCAACAGAGGCTCAGTGAGGATTAGTTCAATGGGTTATTCTGAGGCCTGAACTCCATCAGTTTGGCTTGAAAAGGAACAGCTCCAATGGACTCCTATTATGCAAAGGTCAGTGTCCACTTATAGTGTTACCTTTTCCACAAGTCTGTGAATTTAACACAGAAATCCTGGGAATATATGGTGGGGAGTGCTTAGCAGGGAAGGGCTTTCCTGAAATACTCCCACACCTGTCTCGTATTTGGGTTATGTTTGGTTACTCTGTTTCACAAGAGAAAAGCAAATCACCTCTCCTCAGGAGTAAATAACCACAAAATGAATGCCTACCAGTAGTGTCCTGGTAAATGTTTACTAACTGGCTCTTCTTCAGGACTAAAAAGCTCTTATTTGTATGTACCTGTTGTCAATTCCTATAGTATAAATACTCCTACAACAACAAAGTTCAAGCAAACAACCTGAAGTCTCAGGATGTAGCGTTGGGAGGAGATGGGCGCCAAAGGCCCCCAAGCCAGTCCAAGCTGGCTCTGGCAGACCACTGCTGGCTAGCATGTGCCAAGAGCAGGGTGGAGATTTCAAATTCACTCTCTCCTTTCTTAAAGCAGCCTGTGAATGGATAGGCATATGTCAGAGATAAGGATTTACACTTAGGCAACTTGCTCATGAATACACATCTGGAAAGGGGTAAAACCAGAGCTCAATTCCAGGCTTGACTTCAGAAACCACATTTCTCATTTGTTTCACAGAGAGGCAGTCAAAGAAGGCAATCCTAACCTCAACAACAAACAGGATTTTGGTTTAATGTCAAGCTGCTGCTTAAGATCGTGTCAGTCAGTCAGTGTTAGTCGATCAGTCTGCCCAACTCTTCGTGACTCCATGGACTGTAGCCCAGGCTTTTCTGTCGGTGGGATTCTCCAGGCAAGAATACTGGAGTGGGTTGCCATTGCCTCCTTCAGGGGTTCTTCCTGACTCTTGTATCGAGCTGTCTCCTACATTTCCAGGCAGATTTTTTATTGCTGAGTTGAGCCACGGAGGAGTGGAGGGGAAGCAGATGCAGGGTGTGGCCCTAATTTGCATTTCTAACAAGTTCTCAGGTGATGCTGAGGCTTTTTATTCAGTTCAGTTCAGTCGCTCAGTCGTGTCCGACTCTTTGAGACCCGGTGAACCACAGCACACCAGGCCTCCCTGTCCATCACCAACTCCTGGAGTCCACCCAAACCCATGTCCATGGAGGTGGTGATGCCATCCAACCATCTCATCCTCTGTCGTTCCCTTCTCCTCCTGCCCTAAATCTTTCCAAATGACTCAGCTCTTCTCATCAGGTGGTCAAAGAATTGGAGTTTCAGCTTCAACATCAGCCCTTCCAATGAACACCCAAGACTGATTTCCTTTAGGATGGACTGGTTGGATCTCCTGCAGTCCAAGGGACTCTCAAGAGTCTTCTCCAACACCACAGTTCAAAAGCATCAATTCTTCGGTGCTCAGTTTTCTTTATAGTCCAACTCTCACATCCATACATGACCACTGGAAAAACCATTGACTAGATGGACCTTTGTTGGCAAAGTAATGTCTCTGCTTTTTAATATGCTGTCCAGGTTGGACATAGCTTTTCTTCCAAGGAGGAAGCGTCTTTTAATATCATGGCTGCAGTCGCCATCTGCAGTGATTTTGGAGCCCAGAAAAATAAAGTCAGCCACTGTTTCCCCATCTATTTGCCATGAAGTGATGGGACTGCATGCCATGATCTTAGTTTTCTGAATGTTGAGCTTTAAGCCAACTTTTTCACTCTCTCCTTTCACTTTCATCAAGAGGCTCTTTAGTTCTTCTTCACTTTCTGCCATAAGGGTGGTGTCATCTGCATATCTGAAGTTATTGATATTTCTCCCAGCAATCTTGATTCCACCTTGTGCTTCCTCCAGCCCAGGGTTTCTCATGATGTACTCTGCATAGAAGTTAAATAAGCAGGGTGACAATATACAGCCTTGACGTATTCCTTTTCCTATTTGGAACCAATCTGTTGTTCCATGTCCAGTTCTAACTGTTGTTTCCTGACCTGTATACAGTAACCACACAATAACCCAATAATTTGCGTACATATTACAGATTGGAAAGCACTGGTCAAGACCATGTTTCTCAAACTTCACATTGAATTACAAGGGGACTTTAAAACCAATGCCTGGATTGAAACTCAGAGATTCTGATTTAATTAGTCTGCTGTGCAGCCTGAGTGTTGTAGAAATAGGAAGAACTCCACAGGTGATTCTAATGTGCGGCTAAGTTTGAAAATCAAGAGAAGTTGCTCTGGCTTTAATCCATAGATGCCATATTCTTTGCACACAGCTCTCAGTGTTCCCCCTACAACTGACCCATGAGAAAAGCACTCATTCCCACAGTGTCCTGGTTTGTTTCAAGTGTGTATTGAATGACATTAGCTGCAGTGCTGGTTTAGGACCCAGCAGACTGCCTCAGCTATGAGTTAGGAAGTTCTCCTTAGGGTCTCAGTCTCTGCTGCTTACTGAGTGTTTGCCTTACTTAGTTGAATATGACATTTAATTTCTGTTTTGCCTTTTTCTTTTGTATACATATCAGTGAGTAGTATTTTAAAAAAAGAAAACTTGGAAAATAATATTTCTCTGTATATGTGAGGTTAAAACATGTTACCTCCTGTCCATTGTTAAAGAAAAATGGCATTCAGTTTACTCAAATTGCATAAAATGGTTGAAAATATTAAAGAGAGAAACTGCAGATCAATTTTGGCCTGCAAATTTTAAAAATTCTTTATATAATGGCTCCATCTTCTGGTGAATGAAATAAAAGCGTTTTCAAGCTTGAAAATGCAGTTATGTGTCATGCTCCACAAGTTAACCAGTCTGAGTCAGGAAAAGAATAAGGTGACTTCTTAGAATAAGGTGAATTCAGAAAGATTCCATGAATTTGACTGAATTTCTTCCTTGAGAATCTTACTTTATTGTTTGAATCAAGCTCAATCTCTGTAACATTGTCATGTGAAAGCAAACGGTGCCATATTTGCTTTGTTCTCTCTGATTTCCTTCTTCATTATTCCCTATCCTCCTTCTTGCTGTTTCTTCCCCTTTTTCTGTTTCTTCCCCTTCTGCTGCTACCCTGAGATTTCAAGAATGCTGATACTTCACCCTCTTCATTGAATTTTTCATTCTGATTTGGAAGAAATTTTATGATACTTATGCTAAAATAACAATGAGGAAGTATGGATACTAACTCACAAACAAGCTTTGCTTCCTAGAGATGGAACGCTCTAACAGGAACAAAGACTCTCAATAGTAGATCTGAACCCAGTAAGTATATGAGATCTTTGGGGGCTAATGGGTTTAGCTTAGTAGGAATGAAGACCTGTTGAAAACGGAAGTTAATTATAAGTATCAATAAGTAGAAAAGATGTGTTCAGTTAGTTCAGTCACTCAGTCTGTCTGACTTTTTGCAACCCCATGGACTGCTGCATGCCAGGCTTCACTGTCCATCACCAACTCCTGTAGCTTGCTCAAATTCATGCCCACTGAGTCAGTGATGCCATCCAATCATCTCGTCCTCTGTCCTCCCCTTCTCCTCCTGCCTTCAATCTTTCCCAGAATCAGGGTCTTTTCTATTAAGTTAGTCCTTCACATCAGTAGCCAAAGTATTGGAACCTCAGCTTCAGCATCAGTCCTTCCAATGAATATTCAGGACTGATTTCCTTTAGGATTGACTAGTTTGATCTCCTTGCAGTCCAAGGGACTCTCAAGTCTTCTCCAACACCACAGTTCAAAAGCATCAATTCTTCAGTGCTCAGCTATCTTTATGGTCCAACTCTCACATCTGTATGTGACTACTGGAAAAACCATAGCTTTGACTAGACAGACTTTTGTTGCAAAGTAATGTCTCTGCTTTTTAATATACTATCTATGTTGGTCACAACTTTTCTTCCAAGCATCAAGCATCTTTTAATTTCATGGTTGCAGTCACCATCTGCAGTGATTTTAGAGTCCAAGAAAATAAAGTCTGTCACTGTCTCCATTGTTTCCCCATCTATTCACCATGAAGTGATGGGACTGGATGCCATAATTTTAGTTTTTTGAATGTTGAGTATTAAGCCAGATTTTTCACTCTCCTCTTTCACTTGCATCAAGAGGCTCTTTAGTTCCTCTTCACTTTCTGCCATACTGGTGGCATCATCTGCATATCTGAGGTTATTGATATTTCTCCCGGTGATCTTGATTCCCCTTGTACTTCATCTAGCCTGACACTTCTCATGATGTACTCTGCATATAAGTTAAATAAGCAGGGTGACAACATATAGCCTTGACATACTCCTTTCTCAG